>NC_092572.1:9320000-9620000 GCF_037975245.1 Apostichopus japonicus
GATATCGGACGATACCGCGGTGTCTTATAATATATCGACAGATATACCAACAGCTGCGGCAGAAGCCACCGCAGGCACGAAACCAGACAGTCAAAACGGTTCTGGTATCCCAAAGGAGAAAAAGACGACAAAACCAAAACCGGTCAAGAAATTGAAAACTCCTAAACGAAGGTGAACAAAGGACCCTGGCGTTATTTATTGTGGACATTTTTTTTTGAGGGAAGGTTTGACCAAAATTTTTTTTTTTCAATCTTTCGCAATCAGTCCATCGCCGATTGAGGTATGACGTCATATAGACGTCATCATTCACAAGCATACGTTTTGTATTTTACAGATCGCATAGGTCGAGAAAAAAAAATGATCTAATGATCTATGCTCGATAACCAGGTTTCATAACTTCTCGGTTTATTCAAAGCCAACAGTCTTCTTCACTACGGGACAACATAAATCACATGCGGGCGTGGGAAAGGAGTCACCACAAGTGAATCCAAAATTGGTTTTCAACAAAATTGATTTTGAAGGGCTTATTGAAATAGTGATCCTGGAAACGACAATAATTCTCAACACCAAAATGACGTGACCTAAGCTATAGGCTAAAAAAAAACTCTAGAATATAAACAGTTAGTTAACAACTTTAACGTAACAGGCAATAGGTTTTTTGTTTTTGCATGACTTTTTCTCGAATCAGAATGTTACTCCGTTTATGCCAGATTAACTACTAAACAGCGAACTCAAGTTTTGCTTGAAGCTTTTTTTTTTCCTTTTTTTCTGATGCTATGCAAATGATAATGGTATCCTATATGGCCAACAATATACATAGGAACTGGATGGAAGGTAGAATGGGCAGAGGGGGCAGAGGGGGCAGAGGGGGCAGAGGGGCAGAGGGGCAGAGGGGGCAGAGGGGCAGAGGGGCAGAGGGGCAGAGGGGCAGAGGGCAGAGGGGAAGAGGGAAAGAAGGGAAGAGGGAAATAGGGGAAGAGGGGCAGAGGGGCAGAGGGATTCAGTCAGGGAAGGGGGCAGAGAGGACAGAAGAGGCAAGAGCATGTTTCTCCCGCCCTCTTTGCTGACTGAATGTAAAAAATTCCTAGACTGAACATTTTCTCCAGACTAACGATGCAGCTGGGACTAACCACTGCCCCTCGCCCCCCCCCCCCCCCCCAACCCCAACCAATGTAGTGAAAGTGTTAGGAAAATTCCGCCAGGATTGTATAAGGTTGTTGTTATGGAAAATAATTGGTTGCCATGGATACAATACGTATAACAACCTTTAATATTGTTTTAGCTACACCCCAATTGTACACACCACACCTTGCTTTCCATAGGAATTGTTCTTCTTTGTGGAAGATTATATGCATAGGATGTGTATTTTTTTCTTTCATGGAGATTTATTTTCTGTCGGATTTACCCTAACAGTAAGCCTAACTATGATAATAAAGGGGTAGCTAACGCCTACTTATGAATATGTATAACGGACTATAACTGAATATGTATAAGGACCTAACATTTTTTGTCTTATTTTTTGGTGTTCTGCTTATAATACATAAACAAATATATATATATATATATATATTTGAAGCGCATGTGTAGAATAGCCATATGAATGCCATTGTTACAGCAGAGCGGCGCAATGCACACACAAAAAACATGTTTATTCTGTCTTCGTGGATTAATCACTGACTATAAGACTTCCATGTACGCACACAAGAAAAGGCTTAGGTTATAACAGTTTATGCAATATTCATTGGAAAAGGTATAAGCGACAACGACAAAAAAACAAGCACACAAAAAATTGTATTATTCATATATTTTTATCACATTTTGCGATCATATTTAAAATGTTTTTGCCATCAAGCTGTTATTGTTAAATCTTTAAAGATAAAACAAGGCCATGCATATTCATTGTCAGTACATATGCTATTAAAGACTGTTCTTTTTTTTTGTCTTTTGGTCATAAATTCTAACGAGTCAAAAGCTGCAACAAAAATTCAGATTTTGATTACCTGTGTAGTGCACGTTTTAAAAAATAATTCTATCTGGCAACAAAACAAATCGTGAGTTACGCTATATATGTAAGTAATCAACTTGGAAATGTCTTGAATATGCCAACTAAGAAGTGATTCCCATCTTGCAGGGATCTATTTCGATTTGTTCAGGTTGATTACTTTGGGGAATATAGTCACGCTGTTTCATGGTCATACGGTCACAGTCTCCGTGTAAGGAGACTGGGCTTGAGACTCGGCCAGTCTGTCGGTCAGTCTGTTTGGTTTTCGTGTCCAGAATTTATCTTGGTTGACTTTTCTGTTAAAAACGAAAAGAATTTGTTTCAGAAGGAGTGGGTGGTTTGGTGCTTTAAACATAAATTAGCATAATTAGCATAAATAAGCATATTTGTAATGTCATGCGAATAGTTTCTTCTTGTGAAGTCTAGGTCACGGAGTGTCCGATATTCCCCTCCCCCCTCCCCTCCCCCTACCGTGTTCATTCTCATCCCAACGACAGTGGAGGTGACCGACGATGACAATAACGAAAGCAGAAATGAAATAGTAACATTAAGACATTAGTCCTAAACATTTGTTAAATTCATAATAAATGCGTTACGAAGAGAAATCAATATGTTTTCTATCACACATGACAGAGAAATATAAATGACTTGATATAACGCAGGAGCGGATAGGCGGAGGGGCGGAGGGGCGGAGGGGTGGAGGGGCGGAGGGGCGGAGGCGAAGGGGATAAGGATTTCTCTCATGGCATGCCTTGCATGCAAAAATGCATGTAATTCAGCAGTTATCATTAATATATGGTTTAATTTTGTTTTGTATTTTGTTTCCTGTCAGTGAAAGGTTATAAGAGAAAAAAATACCATCGTATGCTCATGTTACTGTCCCTCGTCTTCTCTGTCTTTGAACACGTTTTAGCGAACATTTCGTTGACAAAATTCCTAATATGAAGGTTAAGACCCCGAATAAAAAGTAGTTGGTTACTGAAAGAATGACTTTGGGAAGAACATTAATTTTGGATATATTGTACCCCTTTAAAAAGACACTGCTATTAGTCCAAGCTGTATTTCAATTATTCCCCTTTCAAGTTATTTTTTTTTTTGGGGGGGGGGGGGAATAACCCTGTAAACAGTTGAGGTTTATCAGTAAGAGTGACTGGACTATGTTAATAGTCTTGTTACACAGACCATCGGGTCTGTTACTTAGATGCAGCATAAAACTCAGTTGGAGAAGGAAAGATTTTATAACATCAAACGACTTGTTTAAGATGCATTACAGATTTGTCAAAGACAAAGGGGTGTTGAATGCAATGCATAGGTCTCGGTTATATTAATATATGAAATTAATATAGTACATATATAGTACACATACACAGATGTGTTACATAAATAGTACAGATAAAGTACATATATAGTACATATAAACATTTATGGTACATATATAGGACATATAGTATATATATATGGTACATATATGGTACATATAAACATATATGGTACAGATATAGTACATATATAGTACATATGAACATATATGGTACATATATAGTACATAAATAGTACATATATATAGTACATATAAACATTTATGGTACATATATAGGACATATATTGTATATATATGGTACATATACAGTACATTTAAACATATATAATACAGATATAGTACATATATAGTACATATAAACATATATGGTACATATATAGTACATATATATAGTACATATAAACATTATTATGCGAAGTTAATATAGTACATGTTTCAGTTGGGTTCAGTTGGGTTATTAGAATTTATAAAACAAAGCGATTAATTATTAACATTTAGACCTGAACTGAGCTGGAGCCGACGTCATCATCAATTGCGCCTTAGACGAGTATTCTGGAGTTATTTATTTGACCGTATATTAAGAGGTGAATATCTTAAAAGCCATAATACCAGTAGAAGCATTACTAACAATTACATCTTTTGTTTCTTTTCTTCTTTTAATTCTTGGGCAATAACATACCAAGACTTAAATTCTGCCTAACATTATAAAAGGGTGGAAAATGAGAATAAGAAACAAAAGTATGAAGTGACATCCGAGGTTTCCCTCAAATACACCACGTTCATTAAATCTCCTACCTCCCATGACACGCGTCAACACGCAAAATATAATAACACCGTCACTCATCGATACCATTGATATATTTAACATCATTTTAATCGTCATCGCCTTCGTCATCTTCGTCAGCGCCAGCGTCAGCACCAGCGTCAGCGTAGCCATATTCTGATCGGCATGATCGTGACTCCTAATGTTGTATGTATGTATGAATGTATATGTATGTATATTAGATCCTCCTGCAAGCAGGAACTCGCGAAGAAGCCTAATTGGCTTATCAAAGCCGCAAGCTGACCGAAGTCAGTCTCTCACATTCATATTTAACGTCCATGATTATGAATTGTTAATTGTAACTCTGTAACTGGACGACATACATTAATCTGGGAGTGACTCGAACCGGGGACCTTATGATTGAAAGGCACCGGTGTTAACCACTGAGCTAACACTTCACATGTTACCATGGTGATCATCACCATGCATACACCGATTTTGTCCAATCAGAACCCTAGAATCTGCCAATGAGCCAATGAGAACACTAGAAATTGTTACATGTGGGGAAATCACCAGATGCCGATTACTCCTGCATATGCCGATTCTGTCCCAAAGAGAGAAAGAGAACAAGTAAGAGTAAACATATTGACTATTTTTGTTTGTTTTATAGGAATAACTGAGGAAACATTTGAAACATGATAATTATGTACTAGCGCCATCTATTGACATTCTGTTCTCTCCTATTGTGATATGTTAAAGCACCGGGAGTTATTCATTATTGCAATATACTTCTTATACACAAGACGTTGAAATTATTACAGTATAGTCTAATCCTAGCTTACCTATTAAGTCTTAAATCCGGGTAGATCGTTATGCCTCACAACTTCTTATAACAGCGCAGTAACCAATTGCAGAAGTCTATTATGCTACCACAATTCAATACAGATAGCGTTTCTAATCCTCTCTCGTAAATAAAATTGTCCTCTTGAGAATTAAACGATTTCCTTTCATCCGCTATGTATATCTGAAACCAAGCAGATGCACTAGTATGTAACTTTCACCGCAATTCAAAAACAGTTCCGAAATGACGTAATAACATATTGCCTTATGCTTGAATATTGAAATAAAGGTCATCACCTTACAGTCAATTAAACATTGTAACATTCTGTAAAAATAGCCCTATCAAATTTCATCTATTTTTTATCCCACATAGCGCACCCAAAGACTAAATGGGCACTAAACATGTTCCAACGCTTTTTCGATGACCAATGTTACATTGCAATAAATACTTGAAATTACACCATCTGAACAATATGATAGCAAACGTCTACTACGGAGGCTTCATTTTGAGCCCGGAAAATATTTATCTAGCGCCCTCGGTTTTGTAGCATGTCTCTGCCTAAAGTTAAGTTATTGTTTTTTGTTGCGCTGTCAAAAGAAGTTTAATTGTGTATCAGTAATGCGTGCCCTGAATTAAACCTTTGTTATGCTAATACAGTAACATGTGCACGGTTAACCCTATACAGTGACGTCATTTGTTTTACAGTTGACTGATTTTTGACTGTTCAAACTAGTAAGAGTAAATTAAGTGGCACGCGTTCCACTCCACGTAAAGTACGCCTTCCCGAGATTTCCCTATGTGGCTCTCTCTCTCTCTCTCTCTCTTTCTTGTGCCCAGACTGTCGGACGGACACATATCTAGATTTTACGGCAATATGAGTTACGTTCAGGCTTAACCGGTCTCATGATGGCGTTGCCCACTTTTTTTACTGTTCACTTGCCCGTTTCCGGACAAATGAATTTCCTGGACACTTATTTCATGGACTTGAAACAAACCTAGCTTATCTGGAGCCCGCGACGTGACGTGTGACGTGTGGATGACGTTCCGAAGAGACGTGCTGTGATTGGCTATTGGCTATTCAATATACACAATGGTACGAACCTACCTGCATAACAAAAAACTCGCAGCCCGGATATACAACCTGATATCAACTACCCTGTGATATGACGCACCGTACCGGGAGGAATCCAGGGTAAGCCAGCCAACCACCAGAGGTATACCTCAACCCTTGTTGAGGCATACATGTTAATATGGTAAGTATACCTGTACATTACGTCCTTGTTTGTTGTTTAAATCCCTCCATATTCAGTTTGAAGTACTTTGTTTATTTAGAACATCTACTCCTACTCCTATATACGGACTTGTGTGCCAAGCGTCTTAAATATCTAACATAGTAAAAGTATCATATGAACAATTTCTCAAGTTCATTGACTCCCTAATGTTGTCAGTGTCCATGGCAACTAAAAACTGAGTGAACGATTTCTAATCGTGAATATAATATTATGAGAACCGGGAACTAGAGATGCAGACACTTCATCTGTTTTCTTTGCTCTTTTGTTTCTATCAATTAACTTTCACGTTACAACATTAAATTTCTGGGATACAGAGGACAATCAGTGAGGTTAAGATTAACATGGGGTGAGGGGTGATGGGTGAGGGGGGGCTAAGGAAGCTATGTGAGCTCTTGTCAGCGCAGAGAGTAACCATTCGTTCATGGCCAGATCTGTTGTCTTAACATGGGCCCCTTTTGAGTAAATTTAGTTTAATTGACGTTGTGTTGGCCAACCATGTACCTCTTCAACATTAGAGAAACAGTCACCAAAAGTCTGCTGATAATTTAGAAAGATAAACGGAGACCAAATGGGAACAGGTCCATATTTTAGAATCTTAATGACATGTTATCGGTTAACGCCGGTTAACGTTAAAATCGGTTATCGCCGGTGCCTTCCAATCATAAGGTCCCCGGTTCGAGTCACTCCAAGATTAATGTATGTCGCCCAGTTACAGAGATGTCGACAATTGACAATTTATAATCATGGACGTTCAATATGAATCTAAGAGACTGACTTCAGTCAGCTTGCGGCTTTGATAAGCCAACGAGGCTTCTTCGCGAGTTTCTGCTTGCAGGAGGATCTAAAATAGTAGATGCTAGTATGTAGATAGTAGAATAGTAGAATAGTAGAATAGTAGAATAGTAGAATAGTAGATAGTAGAATAGTAGATGCTAGATAGTAGAATAGTAGATCTAAAATAGTAGATTGTAGATGCTACTATTGTATGTATGTATGTATGTATGTATGTATATTAGATCCTCCTGCAAGCAGGAACTCGCGAAGAAGCCTAATTGGCTTATCAAAGCCGCAAGCTGACCGAAGTCAGTCTCTCACATTCATATTTAACGTCCATGATTATGAATTGTTAATTGTCAACAACTCTGTAACTTATGATTGAAAGGCACCGGTGTTAATAACCACTGAGCTAACACTATTAACTTTTCTTTCTTCTATTCTTAAGTTTTTCTTTCTTTTTTTCTTTTTGTAGAGTCTCCTACTTTGTTAAGCCTTGCAGGCTTTATATGAGACTTCCCGTCACACTGTAAATTGTGATGAAACAAATAAATATACAAAATACATACATACATACTTACATACATGTTCGTTGTAATTAGTACATGTATCATCTTAACATTACCGATCTCTGGCACAATGAGACTCGGTTTATACTAGACGATATTGACCATGTCACATTTGAACCCAATGAGCTCGGTGCACCGTTTTGTTAAGGCTTCTTAGGACGCCGGAGCCCGGGGTTTTCCCCTTCCCGTCGCTATGAGGTCACTCCACCGATACAATGCATTCTATGCGCGTTAGATGCTGTATCTATATCGCTAAAAGTGCATGCATATGTACAATGCATGGAGCTTATTAACTTAAATTTTGTGTTCAAATTTATTTACAACTAATTACAGCAATCTATGTACAACATCATTACTGTACAACGTTCTCGAATATTACCTCTAAACCCCTCCCGCCCCCAAATCGCCCTCGCTAAATAAAAAGTAGAAATCAAAAGTATGACTAAAATTGTAAACACTCATATTTTATTCATTTTATCATTTTCTAGACGTGCTCATTTCATTTCGTACCATTTTCTGACAACAGGAATACTTCAAACTTAGGCAATTCCCAAACAGCTACAATTTAACAATATTTCAGCATTGGTTCGAGGCAAGCATAGATTGATGATCAGGGGATGGATCGAGGCAGTATACCCCATGGGAGGGGGGTGGACAGGGCACATTCTCCTTATTTTATTCTGTATTCATTGTTTGTTCATGCTTGAAACGTTAGCAGCAAAGGTTTAATTTTGCTCAAAAGATACTCAAAGGAGAATTTGTTAAAAATTTTCATATTGTCCACAGATATTTTTTAAAGTACTTTCATAACATTTTGATATCAATTTAGATATATCTACATATTCTTGCCCCCCCCCCCCCCACCACAACTACCTCGAGAAATATCTGGACCTGTTATTGATCATTATGATTAGGTTTTCTTCTCACGCCACAAAAAAAATGCCATTTGATAATCATGAAATTAGAATCCTTTCATATATTGATAGTCATGTATACAACCCATATTATGTCGTTACATGTAAAACGTATTCGTAATACCAGATATTATGATACTTTTGTTTATCATGATAATTTATACATACCAGCAAGTTATATTGTTTGTCTCCACCAAGCATATCAGATTTGTCTTTGGGTGGTTGTTTACATTTATCGATCACAACAATACGTATTATATTTTAATTTATTGGATAATGCAGGTATACGTACATGATTTTAATATGAATTATGTTATGATATTGTATATACTACTAGTTGGTATCTTGCGATCATAAATTAGCGGCATATGTAATACTATAGGTTCATCACTTAATATATGAACTAGGTTCATAGTTAGTTCAATCGTCAATATTTCAAACATATGTTTATATATATATATATATATATATATATATATATGAATATATATATGTATATATATATACATATACATATGTAATACTATAGGTTCATCACTTAATATATGAACTAGGTTCATAGTTAGTTCAATCGTCAATATTTCAAACATATGTTTATATATATATATATATATATATATATATATATATGAATATATATATATGTATATATATACATATACATATGTAATACTATAGGTTCATCACTTAATATATGAACTAGGTTCATAGTTAGTTCAATCGTCAATATTTCAAACATATGTATATATTCCACACCCACACGTCCTGGACGCATGCTATTCATTATTCTGTAATGTTATCCACTTGTTTAGGCGCCGTTATATTCTCTGGTAAACATACCCAGGGCACGTGTACATACGTTTAAAAATATACCATCAACTTTTCAAGATTTCATTTAAAGCATTCGTAAAGCCTATATGCTTCTCATGTATTCGTTAAGTTTAATAGAAATCATGAAATGTTGCTTTTATACCACGTGCTTTAAACAATAATAAAAATATAAAAAAGTATCTTGAGATTCTAAATAAGTTCATTCCCGACTTGCTCTTATAACATTCATTCGGTGTCCATATCCCTCGCCCTCGCCCTCGCCCCCGCCCTCAACCTCGCCCTCGCCATACCCCTCAAAAGAACAATAATCTGTCTTTACTAACATTTTACAGCGATCCAAGTACCCCATACCAGGTAACGTGTATCGTGTGTACTGCAGTAAATCACACTAAGGCTAAAATCAATTCGACTTAAGGTTTGAGTCTGCGCGTACGTTTACGTTACTACCATCAACTGTTAACCGTTCTACTTTCGAAGCCATACGTACAATCATCCGTAGATACGAACCACGCACGAACTCTACACTGTTATGTATGTCCGAGTATTTCAGCAGGTTTATTATTGAGCTGTAAAACAGATGTTGCACAACTTCTGCAGGTACGTCACGAGGTGAAATACGCGAATTTGTATTTCTGGATTGGACTATAAAATATCTATAAAGTAAAGGAATATTCGGTAAGTTTTTTTTTTTTATAATTCCTCTACAAAATAATTATTAACGCTTTCTTGATGTTACCCCCTTCGTCTTTTAAAAAGGAAAATGCATTTTGTTTGATTTCTGTTTTTACTTATTAATCTTTTTTGGGAGGGGGGGGGGTGGTATATCATACTGGTAAACACAATTGACCTGCATCTATTTCATGTTATATATATACAAACTGGAAGAGACAAACCCATGCATGCGTAACCATGTTTTAGCTATTGAATTCATCGCATATAAGTTCTCAAAATGATGAAATATTTTTAGAATGTAAAAATCGTATAACTTCAAAGCCAAACAGATGCAATTTGAAAATTGCTGAACACATTAGACTCATATCATATAGACTCATATCATATAACTTCAAATGGGGAAGGGGGTGGTGTCTCATACTGGTAAACACAATTAACCTTCATCTATTTCATGTTATATATACAAACTGGAAGAGACAAACCCATGCATGTGTAACCATGTTTTAGCTATTGAATTCATCGCATATAATTCTCAAAAATGATGAAATATTTTTAAAATGTAAAAATCTTATAACTTCAAAAGGGGGAGGGGAGTGGTATCTCATACTGGTAAACACAATTAACCTGCATCTATTTCATGTTATATATACAAACTGGAAGAGACAAACCCATGCATGCGTAACCATGTTTTAGCTATTGAATTCATCGCATATAAGTTCTCAAAATGATGAAATATTTTTAGAATGTAAAAATCGTATAACTTCAAAGCCAAACAGATGCAATTTGAAAATTGCTGAACACATTAGACTCATATCATATAGACTCATATCATATAACTTCAAATGGGGAAGGGGGTGGTATCTCATACTGGTAAACACAATTAACCTTCATCTATTTCATGTTATATATACAAACTGGAAGAGACAAACCCATGCATGTGTAACCATGTTTTAGCTATTGAATTCATCGCATATAATTCTCAAAAATGATGAAATTTTTTTAAAATGTAAAAATCTTATAACTTCAAAAGGGGGAGGGGAGTGGTATCTCATACTGGTAAACACAATTAACCTGCATCTATTTCATGTTATATATACAAACTGGAAGAGGCAAACCCATGCATGCGTAACCATGTTTTAGCTATTGAATTCATCGCATATAAGTTCTCAAAAATGATGAAATATTTTTAAAATGTAAAAATCTTATAACTTGAAAATTGCTGAACACATTAGACTCACATCGATTTTTCATGTAAGTTTCTTCCAATGAATATTAAACAATTCATTCTTTCTTTACGTATGAGTATGAGAGACGTATATAGTTTAATTTAATTTATGACTTAAATTTTGAAAGGTTTCAGAATACCATATATATACTAACTTTCGTAGAAATATTGCATACACAGACTTGACACACAGTCGGTCACTTAATTGTGTGTATGGTATTACGTATAATTGTCATGCAATATTGCTTTGGCGCCCCAAAAAATAATCCAAAATGATTGGATCAGTGGTTTCCTTTGTTATGCCCTTTTTAAACGAATTCAGTAATAACATTACATATATACTTTTTAAGAAAAGTCACCCAGGAAAGAACCTGGGCACGAAAACCAAACTAGCGAACAACTGATCCGCTCTCAACCCCATTGCATGCGAACTTCATACACAGCCGTATTAACTGGTAGTTCACCCATGGAAACTGTTATTTGGAGAAATAGCAGATTCCTGGTTCACCTCCTTATATGTAATGTATATATGAATTGATTAAATATTTCATCGGCGCTTAAAATAGTATCTCACGCTGTCTCTTCATTTTACCTTTTTTGATTTTTTTTTTTAATAACGATTTAATGACAATAACATATGCAATAAGAGAATTTGATATTAAATTATCACAGGCGGATGAATGAACGCAATAATGACCTTGCCGTAGATATATATATATATATATATATATATATATATATATATATATATATATATATATATATATATATATATATATATATATATATATATATATATATATATATATATATATATATATATATATATACATATATGTTGACAAGTCACAGCTTTCCCGAGATTCATATACCGTATAACACCTACACTAAAGAAAGAAGTACCGTTAATACCTAATCGGCAAAATATGTTGTATATATATATATATATATATATATATATATATATATATATATATATATAGGTCTAGAGTAGGTTGGCGTCTATCTTGGCGCAGAGTGCTCTATGTCCATTGGACAGAGCGGAATATATGTTGATACTAGATGAGACTAGTGGAACACTAGTAGTTGTAACTCGGAGTTTCACGCTTTGTAGCGATCTTCAGACAACTCTTAAAAAAATACGTTGTCTGAAGATCGCTACAAAGCGTGAAACTCCGAGTTACAACTACTAGTGTTCCACTAGTCTCATCTAGTATCAACATATATATATAGGTCTATATATATATATATAGGCCTATATATATATAAATATATATATATATATATATATATATATATATATATATATATATATATATATATATATATATATATATATATATATATATATATATATATACATATGTTGACAAGTCACAGCTTTTCCCGAGATTCATATACCGTATAACACCTACACTAAAGAAAGAAGTACCGTTATTACCTAATCGGCAAAATATGTTGAGTTGTAATTGCTAAGGAATTAATCACTTGTTCATTAGTTTACTTGTGTCGGAGTTGCTGAGTACTATAATCTCCCGACTATTTAATGGCACTTGACCTGCCAGTTAAACAATGGAATAGTAGCGTTTTTGACCTGCCAGTTAAACAATGGAATAGTAGCGTTTGTCCGGTTTTTTGAGAGCATCTTCAACTTTAAAGCGGCTTCTCAGTCGGGTTAAATTTGCTTTAGACTTATATCCAACAAATAAAGTGTTGTGCGCTCACACTTTAGTAACATTTAAACAGGAAAAGACTAACGATTTTATGATCCGAAGGTCCAACACATCGAGGCTCCCTCCCTAACCCTTCCTCTTAACACCCATTTCTCCCACTTCCCCACCTTTGTTATAAGAAGCAGAAAGCTATATCCCCCCCCCCCCGCCCCTCCCCGGTTAATGTAATTAAAATTAACTATACAAAATATCATTAAAATCCATAATGAATTGAGTACTTTTACAATGTGTTATGCTCTGTTAGAACCACTCCTGTACATCCAAATGTATATGATTTTGAATAACACAAGCTACCACATTCACTGTGCATATAACAGTTGCGTAGTTCTACGAAAAATATTTCACTGATCCCCACACCGTTCAATTCTTTAGGCCTATAGAACCTGCTCTGCATTACCCAGAAACTGGCAAATGCCAATCTACGTGTTTATAAACACCACCCCCCTTCCTCGTTATCTTTAATTATTTATGTGTTGTTTTATATTTCGTAGTATTTTAAAAATTTAATGTAAAATTGTAATGACTTCAGAAAACATATATCAATGTATACAAAACATGACATTTTCTTTATCGTATACACCAGTGAGTTGGAAAATTGCCGTTACATTGCAAGCGAAAAACCTTATGTAGCGTATATAGGCTTGTTTCCAGTTTTCAGGTTATTTTCGTGGGGCCCCCTTGCTGAACTTGTGAAGTAATGAATTTTAAAGGAATCACTCATTCATCTTTGTCATCAAAACAGGGAACCGAGCTCAAAGCATGATAAATTAATTCCATTGACTGATGAGGTAATTTCCACTGCATGTTTTGTCTTCTGTTAGACAGATAATCAAATATTTTTATACTTAGAGACACACTGGATGATGTATTTTGTATAATTAAGTATACCGTACCTAGCAACGTAAAGTATACCATGTGCACAGGGTAAGGATTATTAAAGGGATAATTGCAAAGGGATTACAAATGAATTACTAATAACTATGGCAGAAAACAAGAATATGATATGGTTACCATGGAAATGTACACTGTCAGGATGCGAACAAATGCACAACCTCTTATTTGTGTCACGTGCATTCGTCCATTCTTACTAAATCACAGTACAACCTTCGTTTTTTTTTTTTTGCAATAAAATAAACAAAACCGGTATAACACTAACAATGTTAACTGGTTAAAGTGCGCTTATATACCGTATATGTTATTTCCTTCTCTGCGGGCTCTTGGTGTGCAATAGTAACGGATATGTTATCGCTTATCGACTAGTGTCCATCGCAGGCACAGATACATAGTGTCACTGAACTGAGAAATCGAACAGTCTCTCTGCCAATGAAAGATATATGGCAAAGATATATTTTAGTACCAACGTCAAAAAAAAAAAATTAAAAGCCGCATTATTTTGTTCATTTTTTATTTTATTCTCATTTTTTTTATATCTGTAACTGTTAGACTATATCCATTGCATTAGGACACGGTATGATTGGAATTGTCGGTTCGAAACCTCAACCAGTCACAGTATAATATTTCAAACCGTGACTATGAGCTATATGGGGGTGCGGGCGCAGGGAGCATGCATGGGGATTAAGGGGGAGGGCTCTGGATGGGAAAGGGGGATCGGGGGTGCAAATCTGAGCAGGGTTAGAAAGGGAGTTGAGGCCAGTCACAGTGCAGTATTTTCGACGCAATAAAATTTAAGAGGGAGGGGGAAGAGAGAGCATTGGGAAGGTGATAAGGAAGTAAAGCGGACTGAGGGAGTAAAGTTTGGGGACCAGGCAAGGATGGGAGTATGATGTAGATTTAAACAAAGGAACTAACGTAAGCTCGTAGCAACGAATGCGACATCGGGGGGGGGGGGGGGGGAGTGTGGAGGGGATTCTGTTGTTCATGGGTGAAGTGAGATAACACTAAAAAATGTTCAAAACAGCTACTATACTTGTGTAACTTATATTTCACTAATCACTATAATTTCCTGCAAAGTTACCCTTTAATTTCTCGATGGTCATCAATCAAAACGACTGGACTACGTAATTTAGTACACGGTTTATTACGTCGTTATGTATCATTAAGCAAAACAAACACGTCAATAGACATCGCCAATAACATGTCTGTCTTCATCATAATTACAGTTTGTCAAGGACGAATGCTATTGAGCTTAATAATGAACCCTATATTGAAACTTTTTCTTTTAAAATTTCAAACATTTCCTTTCAAATAATCAAAATTTGATATGATAAATTGTATGAAATGCAGTTTTATTGTGGCTTATTTTGACCCTGAAGCAAACCGAAGGCACCTGAATTACAAATTTAAGAAACTGAAGGGAATATTTGTTATAATAACCTCTTTTTTCATTTTTTTATTTTTTTCTTGGCAATGCTATAAATTCTTTAGAATGTTTACAATTTATTTCAAATAATTAAAATTAGATATAATCTTGACTTGTATGAATCATCTTTCTTTTGGATTTGACATACGATGGATCGGCATAAAAGATGTTTCAAAGTCTGAAGTTTGAGAAATCTGGAAGAAGTAATCGTTAATTCTGTGTGAAATTATTTTTACAAGATCTTTCGTGTAACTATTTGTGGTCATTTTGGCGTTCCATAGAAAGCTGTTGTGTCCAATAGTTTGATTAATTAAGATCATTGCAAGGTAAGTATAAGATATAACCATTAGTGCAAACCTCGAGTGACCAATCTGAAGTTACTGCGATGAGCTAACAGCCAATAATGATATATCTGTAAATTTATTTACGTAAACAAGATTAACTTTTCCACGCCTTAATAGACAAGTTAATGAGTGAATATCATATCACATTCATTCAATGGCATTAGATAAACATAGGGCATTTTTTTTTCTATATCGAAATCTCATAACACGTTAGAAAATTTATAATGATATAGCCCGGTAGACATATACTCGTGTAGACGAATAGTCTGGTAAGGTTATACATGTATATGTATTAGGCTATACTTGTAAATTCAGAATAATCACTTAGATGTCAATGTTATCTGTATTTACAAAGCAAGTTTAACTAGAAACATTATTTTCCCCTCTTGATAAGTTTATTAAATATTATATAGAGAGAAGAAAACAGACATATTCAGTCCATTTTGGTCCGATGGCACCAATCACGTTCACTCTGTTCAAGAAAAATTACTGGAAAATAATATAATAACTTCGGTAGAATAGCCTATGCTATGAGGAAGCAGTGTTTCACCAGGTTGCAGAACAGTCCTAGCAATATATTGATTTTCTGCATTAAACCTTAGCCGCATGTACATGTTTGCAAAGTCACGAAGCTCGGCTAAAAGATTAAAATATTGGTTGAAACAAGTTGCTGGTATCTTATACTATACATTAAGGAAGGTAGCAGTTCACGAAACACGCATGGCAGTTAAAGTTGTTGGCGCGTGTAAGCTATAATATCACGCATGGACACACATCAAGGGCCAATACCTGCACTGAAATTATCCGTTTCACTGACGAAAAACTGGTTTCGCATCATACTCAACTAACCCAACACAATTCCCATATGAACTACCAAAATTCCCTATGAAATATTAGACATAGTCTCGTTAACATTGTAGATATAACTCAACCAAGTCAAGCTTACGTTTTTAAAAGTATAAAGATAGTCTGTATAGGCCCCAAATTATAGCACGCTATAATTGCTAGAAGGTTTCAAAAAGTACTAAGTTCCTGAGGTTTTCACTCTCCATATTGTTCTCAGACATGTTTAAGGAACACACAAGATGACTGAATGTCCCTGTGAGGACAATTACCTCAACGGTTGTAATAAATACAGTTTAAAGAATTTGACCAAGGTGACCATATCTGAATATCTAGCATATTTTTGGGCCAATACAGCATACTTTAAATTTTGATGTGTTGTAAATTGGCCAAAACAGTGTAGTGCAGTCCAGTTTGGTATGTTCTATACCACTTTAAGTTTTATTCGCGTTCAACAAAGTTAATGTACATATCATATAGGCTTTTAAATTAGAAATGGCGACTTAGTCGGGCAAGCTTAGAACTTTATTTTAATTACCAACCATTTTTTTTTTAAACTATTCATTTCCTTTATCTACATCATTACAATTTATTTTCTTTCAGTAGGTGCCCTCAATGATTCTCAGCATATTGCTCGAATTTTCACAAAAATATTTGGTTGAGGGGTGCGTCCCCTCCCCACCCCTCCACGCCTCCTACGCCTATATGAGCACACAACACAGTATTGGAAAGACTCTTAATGCATTAAATAACATGTTTAAATACATTTTATACAAATTTGCCAAGGACAAAAGGTGTTGAATGATATCCAATTGTTTTCTTTTTGTTTATATGACGTAAAAAGGTCACATGTTTTGATTGAGTTATTTGAATTTATAAAACATTGGATTGAACATTAACATTTAGTTATCGAAGTCATCAATTTAGCCTTAAAGGAGCATTCCAAGGATTTATTTTAAATCTAAATATATTGATAATCAGAAGAACTGTACTAATATTGATAGCACTTCAGTTTTTTTTTTTTTTTTTTTTTTTAGTTTTCTAGGTCATCTTGATATATTTCGGCTAAACTACAGCATTTCTTCCAAAAAAAAAAAAATACTCCGAGGTAAATATATAAATTATCTATCGCCACATCCTACCCTGCCCTTCCAACCGTCCGAATGTCCTTGCCTTTGTGGCCAATGACCTGATCTTCCGCGTATTCCCAAAGTGTACACGTATTCAACGAGAATTCCATATCTTTAACGTTGCGCTGCATATAAACTGTATTATGTTTACATACATGGCGAGTGTCACGAATACATACCCTCACTTTGGTACCACTCTCTTTTGTTACAACCCATTGAGGATCAGTAAACTGTCAGTCAGTGTAAATAAATAACTATATAAAATAATCGGTCACAATACATAAGCTCTTAGGGACCACTTCCATAAAAGACTAGTGTCTTCTGAGCGTTCCCTTGAAGGTGTAAAGTAACACTTTAAAATCAATTGTTTATAAGGTTGGAAGATGGAGTACACTATATAGTGGTACGAATATATAGCGTAGGCCTACATGGGGTCTCCGTCCGTCGTCGGATACAGTGGTGCGACAATCTACCGAATTAATTATGTCTGAATAGGCAGAAATCTTGTTTGTTTTTGTTGGTCTAGCTGTTATGTTTTACTTGTTGAATCCCATGAGACCTTTCGACAGTCGCTGTGATTTGTAATAGTGACAGAAAATGCAAAATTGATGATAGGCTCGGGACGGTGGAAGTGGGATATCATCTGAAGGAGGGGGGGGGGGGGGGTTGGTGTCAGACATTAAGGGGCAGTGGCACATGTGATTTTGATTTGATGGGGGGGGGGGTGGGGAAACCTTAAATCTCCAGCAAAACGAATCCTCTATACATTCCGTAGCACAAATTCCAGTATCTCAATGGTTTTGTTTTTTCTTATTTTTTTGTTAACAGCAAACGAGCATATTTTAATTATTTTTTTCTCATTATAAGTTTTCAACTACAGGGCTCTCTGTTAATTTCCATGTTTGTTAAAACACAAGGGCACTTTCAAAGAACAAACTTTTACTCACGGAAGTGAGAAAGGGGTACTTTCTATGATCCAAAATGGACCACACGTGTTCATTTTGTGTGTGTTTTTTTTAATAAAAGGGAGAAATTGAAAATGGAAATGTGAGGGCACTTATACACCCTGTATCCCTTCCTCCGCCACACTAATATGGTAGAATAGTCTCAGTCTTGTCTACCAAACTGTGATGATATGTGAGTTTTCCCTACTGCTATGCATCGCTGTGATGCACTAAATAATGTGGTGATGCATCGACACAAAACATACAAGGTTACGTGCATTTTGAACTATGATGTATCAATGTGATGCTCTCGTGTGAAGCATCGGTGTGATGCACCAATTAATTTGGTGGTGCATCGACGGTTAAGATACAAGGCTACGTGCATTATGAACTATACTGTATCAATGTGATGCACTAATGTGAAGCATCGGTGTGATGCACAAAATAATTCGGTCGTGCATCGACGCTCAAAAGACAAGGTTACCCGCATCTTAAACTATAATGTATCAATGTGATGCACTAACGTGATGCATCGGTGTGATGCACCCATTAATTTGGTGGTGCATCGACGCTCAACAAACAAGGTTACGTGCATGATGAGCAGTATCGTAGACCTTTTCAATGTGATTCAATTATGTGATGCAGTATAATGTGATGCATCAATGTGATGCATCATTGTGACCGTTACATCGGGTGACTCTTGTGGGTAAGTGGAGTATATATTAGTTACTATATAGTCTAACTTGACTTGCAATGAACCAACTTTTCGATTGTTACTGGTATCAACAAAACCCAAAGCTTAACCACCGTGCACAACTTGTTATTTCTTTCTCAAAGCATTTCCTTTAGAAACTTGAAGCGAGCATTTTCGTGACGTCAGGCTTGCAAGATGGCGAGTAACGAGGAAGAACCTCGTAAAAATATCATCGAAGGTAAGTAATAATGTCATGTTTTAACGCAGATTCAATTTGGGCGTGTTTTTATGAACCAAAGATGAATGAGGTTGACATTTTTTAATTAACTGCCCCATATCAAACAACATGTACAGTTTTTATTAACTTCCATGTTTAATTTTGCATCGATTTTTTTCATAACAAAGTCATAAAAATAATAATTATTAACTTTCCATTTAAATTTGCAACGCTCTTTTCATAACAAAGTAATACGAAATAATAATTTAAAAAATGGTGAAAAAGTTTACTCTTGTTTTTTTCAACCATGCGATACATTGTATTTATGAAATTGTCACTTTTGAGGCGAAGATGCTATAAGAGGTTAAGGGGGCCTCAGGGATTGTCAATGTAACGTTTATTTTACGTTCATCTTTTCCTGTTGCTCTGTATAGACCAACAGCGATAAACGCATAATGGTGCAACGTTCTTTAATTTCATATTTATATATATATATATATATATATATATATATATATATATATATATATATATATATATCAATCAGCGTCCATAGCCTAGTGGTTATGGTGTCCGCGTAAAGAGCGGAAGGCCCGTGGTTTTTCACTGTTCTTGATTTCCCAACTCATTACGATTTTCATTTATATATATATATATATATATATATACTTTACTTCCAATCACTTACCTAATTCAATTATTGTATCTCACTCGAGATCCAGCCTTTCTCTAAATGCAGCATAGTTGTTTAACAGTTTCTCCTTTATTCCTATATATATATAGGCTATATATAGGCTATATATAGGCTATATATAGGCTATATAGGCTATATATAGGCTATATATAGGCTATATATAGGCTATATATAGGCTATATATAGGCTATATATAGGCTATATAGGCTATATATAGGCTATATATAGGCTATATGTAGGCTATATGTAGGCTATATATAGGCTATATATAGGCTATATATAGGCTATATATAGCCTATATATAGCCTATATATAGGCTATATATAGCCTATATATAGCCTATATATAGGCTATATATAGGCTATATATAGGCTATATATAGCTATATATAGGCTATATATAGGCTATATGTAGGCTATATATAGGCTATATATAGGCTATATGTAGGCTATATATAGGCTATATATAGGCTATATATAGGCTATATATAGGCTATATATATATATATTATCGTACGTCAAAGGCACTAGGACTTCCAAAATTTGTAATCGAACATCAAAACTAAATGTTCTTTATCCCTGCAGTTACATAAAGTGAACTTCACTAATCTTCTTTTGTTGCTAACAGATGACACCCAGAACATGTCATTGGAAGAACAATTATTCTTCGCCGCTGCCAGTGGCAACTCAGCGCAGTTGACCACATTGGTCAAAAATGCCCCGCAGAGCGGGCTGGATATCAACGCAGTCGACGCACAAGGATTAAGTGCCATGAACATCGCCGTCAAAAATGGCTTCCTTCGTAAGCATGCCACTATTTCAATTTTTACCAAAGCGAAGTGATTGTTACTGAAATTAAGACAATTAACATAACTAAGACTGCCCCTCCTTCAAACTTCCACTTTCCCCCTCCGGGATAAAATCAAGGAGAATCGACCCCGCCCCTCCCCTCCCTTACCGTCAAACATAATATTATGAACAATTCCTAGTGTGCAATATAATATACAACAAGTCTGTACGGGCAGTACAACATAAACTTTTGAACAATTCTTCAACATTGTTCAAACATTTCAGCATCAGCACCATTTTGCATCTAAATGTACCCTCCATTTTACCGAAATTTCCCAAAGGGGAGGAGCCAGCCCTCTCCTTTGATCCCTCCCCTGGACGACATACATCTTACCCCCCCCCCCATCCTCCGCCCTTCCATAACAAAAATGGTGGTTGCGTGCCTGTCATGCTGTATTATATCCTTCCCATTTATTTCATCATATTTTAATGATGAATTTATTATCCCATGCGATTCGTGTTCATTATACTGTTATTACACTTATGGGTATTAACAATATGCATGCACAAAGCAAATCCGAATATCTATTTACAAAAATAATGAGAGAAATTTTCTTCATTTATTTACAATAACACTTGACTGAAGCAGAATCAATATCCTGTATGCATAAACTGGGTTGTCCAGCCGTTTTCATCGACGACTTCGTTCGCCTGCACTTTCTCAAAGTGGGCTTGAACGTATTATACTAAAAATCGGATACTGAAATGTAAATTTACACTGGGGACTCGAAGTTTTGGTCGTAACCCTCTAACATACTTTATTTAATGTTCTGACCTAGCATGATCCTTTCAAAAGTTTCTGATTTTTTTTTTCAGTTCCGGTGATAACATTACTCGACGAAGGAGTTAAACCCAACGACTCTCTCCTGCGAGCTGTAGATGTCGATTTTCAAGAGGTGGTGAAGCTTCTTGTCGATCATGCTTTGCAACTGGTAAAAGTGCAACAAATTTTTCTCCCGATAACTGTTGTTTTTTCCTCTATTTTCGGAGGAAACTAAACTCTCACTAAAAAAGCTGTGAATGTTGTGTTTTTTGAATTAAACACCACGACTTGTATACGAATTTACCAATAACAGCATTTTCAGGAGCGTTTTACTTCCATGAACAGGAAACAGAATGAAAACTAAGTTACAAATTTTAAGTGTCTTAATCAAAGAACTTACTTAGAGATCGAGAAACTGGATAGCTTAAGGTTCTGTACAGATACAGGGGAGGTGTTACATAAGGGGTGGGTGAGGGGGGGGGATACCAAAGAGAGAACAATAACATGAGAACATGAATAAGATCAATGTAACATGAAAATACAATACTGTACAATGTTGGAGGGTTCATATACACAAGAGGAGATAAAATGAACTTGAATTCGTCCGGCATAGGATACAAAAAATACATTTATGGTTAACTTGTTAAAATGTTATATTTGCATGCACGAAGGTATTGAAAGAACACACCAGGTTTGCCTGAATACAAAATTGGGCCAGATTTCTTTTTTTTTTTTTCACTGGCAGGAATTTGACCGCCAACCGTTTAAAACCCATGGTTCTATATACACTGAAAAAATAAACTAGTCAATATTGCCACGGACTAACGTTAAATTAGTCTGTAACGTTAGTCAATGCACACGGACTAGCAAAAATCTTCGTTTCATCGCTGCTTCTTAGTTAGTTTACACTGACTAAGGAAAATATAATCGCAGCTTAGTCGGTGGCGACGGACTAAGGTATTTTAACCCATGGACTAAGAACGATACGGACACCCGATTTACGCCATAATCGTAGCTTAGTCGGTGTCGACAGACTAATGTATTTTAACCCAATTCGATTCACTTCAATTTGGAAACCGAGAGGCAACGGCAGCTTGCTGGGCTTGGCATAGTTTCATACGATCACTCTAAGCAACTTTCAACCGTAAATCACCCAAGAAGGTCTTTAGAAGAATGGAGGTATTAACTGCATCATCGGCCTACCTGTTATTCCTTTAATTTGAAGGTAAAATTAAAGTTAATTGTTAGGCTACTGGCACTAGTACTGTATTATGGTTAGTGTAACGCTACCGTTGTCACGTTGGCGTTTCGCAATACACAAGTGCAATGACAGTGAGTAGCCTATGGGCTTCTACTGGGTACTGCAGTGCATTCTCAACACTAAAGTGTGCATCCTAAACACCAATTAACAATGTGTTATGTGTGTATTGGGCTAGATTGAACAGTGGCACATAATCTTCTTATTTATTCCCAAACAAATGCTGGAACTATAAGGCTCAATAGTTTATTTGAAGTCTACACTCATTTGGTAAAGATTTCCTGTAATTTCCCATGTGAATCTAAATGGGTAGGCTTTGTGATATTGAATAAGCAAGGCTAGACCTTCAAACGTACAGTCACAGTAGGCTGAACAAATTATGTTGGCTAGTCAACGGTATTATATGTTGCGAGCAGTCAGGATGCACGCTTCAGTTCTATTTAACCTTTTCATTTATCATTTTTTAGTATTTAATTTCCGGTCACGCCCAGGAAACAATTGCGACATTCCTTCACGGTCGACTTGCTTACTGTAAGAAGTATTAACCGTTTTTTCTCAGGAAAGCTTGATAGTCTGAAGTTATTATAACATGTGCTTTTAGTATACTGCCAAAAGAGTAAGTTGTTGTATTTGCATTGATATTTTATGTAGAAGTAACGGAAAATTGAGTATGTTTAGTTTGGTCTAATTGCACGTTTTTTTCTCTGTCCAATGTAGTGCAGGGTTCACTTGCGCGAATTCAAATTATTCTGTTTATGTATATGTATGTGCATCGATTCTTAGATTATGATGTTTTTTTGACATTTATTTGTAATTCAAGCATATCTGTTTAGTAGCAAAGTTTAAAGGTTAAGATTAATTAGTTTTCTCTTTTTGATCCTAGATTGAATGAAACTCATTGGCGTAAATAATAGATCAGATGATACAGTTTAACGCAGTTGCTAAAACTCTGGGTATTCTCTAGTCTTCGCCAGTCCATTTTAGTACTACTAGTAAGACTATATCAAAACGACCGAAGACAAACTTAGTGTAACAAAGTACTGATTCTCCTCTAGCCTAGGTCTAAACAGGCTTGTTATGTGAGCAAGCAAAATAACAACTAAAAACGATTAGGCCTATAAATAAGTTGGCTCAGTGCATTTCTGTTTCTAAAATTTTATATTTTTAAAGATCATAAAAACAAACAAAGATTTAGCCCATGTTTTATTATCTCTGTATTCTGGGCATTTGATTCTGGTTGCAATGGTGATGACACTCTCGTTCAAATTTTCAGCTTTATACAGTCTGCTTCAAACTTTGGGATTGTTTTTTGAGACTATAGTGGAAGCAAATCTCACATAACTTTGTGGTGACAACTTTATTTATTTTTTTTTTCAAATGATGAATACTTTGCTGTTTCTTTCTTCCAGCAGGAATTGAAAAGCCAAATATCTAAGTCAAGGGTGAGCTTTCCTGTGATGTACGACACCAGTGTGGAGGCAACAACAGAAGAGGAGAACTGTGTTATATATGGCTTAAAGACATGTTTTAAGATGATATATTGGTACCCTTCGCAGAACAAAAGAGTTTATCCAAGAGTCCAAAAAGCAAAGGAACAAGTACCATAGAGAAAAAAGATGGAAGAGTGAGTTTAACTATTGTACCCAACTGTTTAATGATATTTAAGATACTTTTCATAACCTGTTTTAAAAAAAAAAACCAGTCTAGTATATCATTTACGTGCAAGCTTCATAAGTTTGGTCAAATTTTCACTGATCTGTAGAGCGGGAGTCCAGAGGGTTTGGTTAGCTGGGAAGGTAACCAATTGCCTGGTACATCACAATGTTCACAATGCATTCCTGTATATGAAACCTGATGACTGGCAAACCGACTGTGGTGGATGTGGCTGGGAGAGCAATTTTAAAGTCACCTAATAGCTAACCTAGAGCAGCTTTCATGGTAACCACATCAAAGTAAGAACAATGTGTCAGGTATGGCCCCAAGAGCAACAAATGGCCATTGCCAGTAATTATTGGTGGTGGGGTACCCCTGCCAGTGATCTATAATTGACCCCTCATGGCTGACCTAGGTCAGCTCATGAGGTAACCACTTGAAACCTACTGGAAAATGTTGGTTAGGACTTCAGATACAAGGGATGGGCATTGCCAGTAATTTTTAGTAGACCCCCAATATGCCCATCCCCTCATTGACCTAGGTGAGCTCATGATTTGACCAGTTGAAACCTACAGGAAAATGATAGGTATCACTTCATATGTAAGGATGGGCATTTCCAGTATTTTATATTGGTGGGCCACCACTGCCAGAGTCCGCCCATCCCTTACATATAGAATCCTGTCAATAATTTTCCAGTAGTTTTCAACTGGTTAAATCATGAGCTGACCTAGATCAATGAGGGGGGGGGGGGGGTTTTGGGGGTCTACTGGCAGGGGTACCCCACTAATATAAATTACTGGAAATGCCCATCCCTTACATATATATATAGAGTCCTGCCAATCATTTTACAGTAGTTTTCAACTGGTTACCTCATGAGCTAATCTAGGTCAATGGGGGATGGGCATTTTGGGGGTCTACTGACAGGGTTACCCCACCAATGTAAATGACTGGAAATGCCCATCCCTTACATATGAAGTGATACCTATCATTTTCCAGTAATTTTTCAACTGGTTATCTCATGAGCTGACCTAAGTCAATGAGGGAATGGGCATTTTGGGGGTCTACTGGCAGGGGTACCCCCCCCCCCCAATATAAATTACTGGAAATTCCCATCCCTTACATATGAAGTGATACCATTTTCCAGTAGTTTTCAACTGGTTACATCATGAGCTCATCTAGGTCAATGGGGGATGGGCATTTTGGGGGTCTACTGGCAGGGGTACCCCACCAATAAAAATTACTGGCAATGCCCATCAGTTGTATCTGAAGCCCTAACCAACATTTTCCAGTAGGTTTCAAGTGGTTACCTCATGAGCTGACCTAGGTCAGCCTTGAGGGGTCAATTATAGATCACTGGCAGGGGTACCCCACCACCAATAATTACTGGCAATGGCCATTCGTTGCTCTTGGGGCCATACCTGACATATTGTACTTACTTTGATGTGTTACCATGAAAACTGATCTAGGTTAGCTATTAGGTGACTTTAAAATTGCTCTCCCAGCCACACCCACCACAGTCGGTTTGCCAGTCGTCTGGTTTCATATACAGGAATGCACTGTGAACATTGTGATGTACAAGGCAATTGGTTACCTTCCCAGCTAACCAAACCCTCTGGGATCCCGGTCTATTGGGATCATTATTAACATGATTAACATAATTATTAAGCTTTGAGAAATAACTTGGTGTTATGCTGTGCAAAGCTTATAATAATTTGGTAAAGCTGCTATTCCTGGCTTATAATTTGAGGGACCTAGATTTAAATGTATACCTCCCAATATGTTATAAAATTTCAATGTAAATGTATGTTTATGATAATGTGAGTTATCATGTGCTATATCTGTATCTGTGCTTACACGTATATCATATTTTCTGTTCACAGGTCAATAATGGTGCAGATTTTGGCTTCCTGAAGACAAGTGGGAGGCCATTTGTAGTTAAGAGAAACACTCTTTGTTCGTGAAGACTTAACTGGTGTCGATTTGGGGTACCACTTTAAAACGAAAGTCATGATGAACCCTTGCCCAAGACTCAACTTTGCATTATTGTGCAGTGCTATACTTTTGCGATTCATGTTTGATCCATTAACTTGTCTTAACTTTGTTGGAAAAAAAATCAGATTTTCAGATTTTATTTACAGTGATTTCTTCTCTATCTGTCGAAAGTCAGCCTTTTGTAGACATCAGAAGTTTTATCAGAAATAAATACTGCCAACGTACACATTATTTGTGTTTCCTCTGCTCTCTTTTCTTTCAGTGATACTAGTCAGTGAAACTAGTCGGGTTTAATTCTTTCAGTGAATCTAGTCAGTGCAACTAGTCAGTCGATACCGACTAAGAAAGGTTAGTCGGGAGAGGCACCATCCTGACTAATGTAAAACCTGCTATAAACTAGTCGGTGGCTCATATAAATTAGTCGGTAAAGACCGACTAATGTCACCAACTAATGTAACTGACTAATAAACATTTACCGACTAAAAAATTGTTGATCGACTAAGCTGACGGACTAAGATGACCGACTAAGAAATCCAACTGACTAAGGAATAAATTAGTCGGTATAGCAACTGACTATGGCTATGTTAGTCGGGAGAGGCACCAGATGGACTAACGTTTTGTTAGTCGGTGAACCAATTTAAGTTTTCAGTGTATACATATACACCCCTGTTATTATTTCAAACTTTTTTCGTCCCGTTGGTGAGCCCAACCTGCACTGAGTCAATTTCTTGGCGACCGTCCAGTGGCGCATCGCGTGACATACATTGGGGGGGTCCCCTTCCCCTCTCCTTTGAGATATTGTTATGTGAAGGGTGCTTGTAGTTGCCAAATGATGTTAAATTTTGCAACATTTGAAGCAATTTATGTGCCAGATTTTCCACCATTCCCCCCCCCCCTCCCACAAAATATAGGCAAATTTTGTTTGCATTGTTTTTGGCGACCCTCCAAATTATTGTGGCGACCCTCGAAATTATGTTGGCTACCCTCTAAATTATGTTGGCTACCCTCTAAATTATTTTGGCAACCATAAAAAAAAACGAACACGAGCCCCAGTTTGAATACTCAGGGTTCTAAACGATGGCTAAATATGACGAGGCTATGTGAAGAAATATTTAAGTTTGGAGATCCTGAGTCTGTTTTTCATGAACTATAGGCCTACTTATGTATGTATATATTTTAGATCCTCCTGCAAGCAGGAACTCGCGAAGAAGCCATCATTGGCTTAGCAAAGCCTCAAGCTGACCGAAGTCAGTCTCTTAGATTCATATTTAACGTCCATGATTATGAATTGTCAATTGTCAACAACTCTGTAACTGGACGGCAATACATTAATCTTGGAGTGATCCGAACCGGGGACCTTATGATTGGAAGGCACCGGCGTTAACCACTGAGCTAACACTCCTTTAACTGAATCTGAGCTAACACTCCTTTAACTGAACCATTTATCAACTGAATATGGATTGATATTTCATTCGGTTAATTAAAAGCCTTTTTTGTAATATTCTTTATATATTACACTCTAAAAAGCTATTAGGGTAAAACTTTACTCAAATCTGGACATTATGTTTACCCAACGCTGGTTCCGGATGCCACCATTCGTAATAGGGTAATAAAAGTGCCCACAATGCTAAGCACCAGTTATCTTGAAAGAAGTATAAATGCAAAAATATTTAGATATATCTTAGTACCATTAATTGATCTTCAAAGCATTTACATTATGCATTTGGGTAGAGGGGAGGGGGAGGGGAAGGGGATTTGAACCAAATCTTTTTAACCAACTGTTCCTAGAGTGTATTTGCTGGGTTTGTTTGGATCTTAACTATAGCTCCTGCATCTTCAAATTGTAGCCACCAGAAGAAAGAGGCGCCATTTTGAAATGCAAATCCGTGACCACGGACATTCACCCTGACGTCACACCAATCATCAGAGCGGCACAGAAGAATAATTTTACTCTTGTTAAGGTAACCTCTTCAATTTCTTCATCTCATGAACGAAAATTGGAAAAATCTTGTCTTTTTTTTCAAAATAGACAAAAGTTGTTGAAATACAGTGTACACTCTTAAAATATCCATGTATTTTTTTTTTTTTTTGGAACTGAAAATTTCAATTTCAGTTCATGGTTATTTTCGTGTTTTTCTCCTTTGTTTACCTATGTTTTTATTTTTTGGGTGGGGAGGGTGAGTGATGGGTGGGACTCAAATAATCCTATCGCGGTCAAAACATTTTGTAATTTTTTTTTTTTTTAATGTCGTCATTTGTGTTATCGTCCATTTACAAACTTTTGACAGATTTTACATGATGCTGGACTACGTGTGGAAGAATTAATTGATGACGATTTGACGATGAGTACCAATGATAGCTTACAAAGATCAGTAGGTACGCTGGAAATCTACCGGGCTCTCGCAAGCCCGGCTTACGTCTGCTTCGACCCTGATCCAATAGGGAGAGCGTTTCATATGTCGTCACTTTTGCGGAAGTTAGCCCTTCTTGAGGTGGAGTTTAAATTGACTTATCTTGAATTAGCCAATGGCATGGAGCAATACGCTGCTGATATTATTTCATATACAGTGACAACAGAAGAGGTAAGCACATCCCCCTGCTTCCAAGCACTCGTGCTGACAGTGTAAACAGTTCCTAATCTTTATCTGATTATGATGCTAATACCACGCTATACTGTCCTCCCATATCACGCTTCAAAGCACTTGTACTGACAGTATAAACAGTTCATAATCTTTATCTGATTCCAATGCTAATACCACTCTATACTGTCCTCTCATATCATGTTTTAAAGCACTTGTACTGACAGTATGAACAGTTCCTAACCTTTATCTGATTCTAATGCTAATACCACTCTATACTGTCCTCCCATATCACGCTTCAAAGCACTTGTACTGACAGTATAAACAGTTCATAATCTTTATCTGATTCCAATGCTAATACCACACTATATTATCCTCTCATATCATGTTTTAATACACTCATACTGACAGTATGAACAGTTCCTTACGTTTTATCCGAAACGTGGTAAAGATACTGTTCATACTGCTAGTACGGGTGCTTCGAATCAGGACGTGACATTACAGTATGGAAAATAATTGTCCCAACTGGGTCGGCGAATTATCCCTTACATAGATACATATTTAAAGCATTAAATATTATAATATCTAAATCTGACTAATTAACTAATTTATGGGAAGATGTTTTTATATATGTATTTATTTGAATTGATGTTCTGTCTTCAATAGGCCATGGCAGTGCTTGCCTATAATGGTCAAGGTAACTCTGGAAAATCGGAGAGAGCTGTCAAAGCTCTTGGACTTCTTCCAACATTAAATCGAGCTATTGCGCATGATCAGAAAAAGGTGAGTTCTCTTTCACGTATTAGAATATGGTCAAAAATGCATTCACCCCCGGCCCCACCATTCCCTGCCGCCCTCCTGGCCAACCCCCCCCCCCCCTTTGTTATTCGTCTGTAAGCTATTTTGCTGATATAAACCGTTTGTTGTTTTGTTTTTAAAACTGACACATTTCAAATTTTACACAAGTTTTTCATGTATGCACAATTGGTTTCGCGGTTTTCGGTTTATTTCTCATCGTAGAAAAGGAGTTACGTCGGTAAAGGGGTAAACGGAGATGTCGCTTGTCTTACCTCTGGCTTTTGATCATTAAAAAAAAAAAACACACAACTGTCAATTAAAGATTCAATCTTCATGACATATAGTCTTTTCCAGGTGAAAGTTGGTAGAAATTTAAGCTTCCTAACATGACCTATATACTCTAGTAATGGAGAAGGTAAACTTTCACCGATAAAAACTTGAACGAATCGATCCCGCATGTATTTGTAATATTTCACTTTTTATGAGCCAAGCACGAATTCCAGGAAACGAAATGTCTTGAGGTTTATTTACTTTTTTTCCCCGCCCCCTATATTCATTAGCCAATCGGAGGGTCGCTATCGGCTTAGAACATGCGTAACGTCATTCAAACCGCGTTTCTTTTCAGATAGTCACAGTACACATGATATCACACTCCCTTTTTTTTTTCTTCAGATTTTCAGAACATATCTAGCATTTCTATTTACATCACTCCTCGCTAAACTGTCTCATATACATACGCACTACGACCTACCCTAGCATAAGAACTGGTAACATTCTTGCATTGCGCCCTCAATTTTCCGTTCTAAGGCCATTATCCTCCTTTTCGAATCTACCGTTATGATCACTATATGTCTCCATGTTCGGGCATAGGGATTGAGAGGTAAATAACCTTATTTATTTTGTTCGTGTCCAGGTTCTATCGCTAGTGGCGCTTTTCTTGAAAAAAAAAAGAATTAAAAAAAAAATACTATATTGTAAGTCTTAAAGGGTGTGAAGACTCGCGCACAAAGAAACGTCCCATGCCGGTAATCTGACCTAGTTTCGAATGAGGTGTAACAGAAGTGTTAGACACCACCATCATTCCCAGAAAATACACACACAGCTTGCTACCGTCGGTAATTAGACACTAGTGTACAGTCAATACATACAGCTACGGTCAATACCCACAACACCCACAACACACTGTACATAGCAGCGATGGACATATCATGTCCAGATAAAAGATAACAAGGTATCACGTTTCATTACTGTCTGCATTTTATAGCGACAAGAAGAAAACCTCACTTGCAAGCAACTGAAAGTTAACTGTTTCAGAGCGCGACACGCGGTTTGGGGCGAGTCTTCAATGTCTTTAACTCATCAGCCAGGTTCTTAATATTCGTTGGGTGGATACGTTTTCATTATTAGGATTTATCATTGGCTGTTCGAAATACAAATGAGAAAATTTCTCAAATTTCCTAATTTTCCTAACTTTCATTTCACCGTAATTGAGATGGAATACCACTAGTCAAGAATCGGTACAGATGTGCCAAGACATATACAACAAACTGTTATATATCGAAGATGTTGGGTTTATTGTTTATCGACGCCCCCCCCCCCCTTCCCCTCCCTCCACATATCATTAAAGTAGTGACTAACTTGAAAAGAATGTAAGATTATCACCGATTTTCGCAATTTTCTTTGAAAATTATGCCACATCTGTTTAGTGCTATCAATCAAAGAAAATTCAAAGCCGCTATATTAACTAAATGAAGATAATGCTGGATGCCAAATTTCATTTAATATCGAACCAATATTAAACTAGTGACATATCTTTAAATTAAGTCATAGTGACATGGTCATTTGATGCCGTGATAAGAATGATGAATTCTTCAGGTTGTTATAATTAACTTTGTTAGAGCAGGCCACGGACAAAAAAAAACAATATACGTGATGCGCGACGGGTGCTCAATCTGAATATTGCCATGTTGTGTCAATTTATTAATATTTTAAAGGCATAATTTATTAATATTTGAACGGATTAATTTCGTAGCGGAATATAACGATGATGCAGTAGTGATCATCATGTCAATGTTATTGTCTTACATGATGAATTAATCGACCCACACAACAAATGTATTTTAATGCAGTAACTATACGGTAGCTTTGAAGGAACAAACGTCTCCGCCATTTATTCATTTTTCTTATATTTTAACTTTAAAATTAGATGACTTATCATGCATAAGCTATGGATTACGTCTCCAATCATTCATTGTTGACGAAAAATCATAACCCAGAATAAAATGCTGATTTTACTCCTAATAGGCCTATATATATATAGGTTATTCAACATTTTGCATTGGCATCAGAATATATACGCGGTTTGTTTCTTTCAAATGTACCATAGTGCTGTCTGTTCAGGGAGTTATTTTAACAACTCCCTGATTTGTTTTTGTTCTTTCGAAGAACTATAGATATTGAATATGTGTATAATTATTTTCTTTCCATATATTTTCTTGCTTTAATTTTCTCATTTATAGTTTGTTGCAGAACCAACATGTCAGCACGTTCTCCGAGTCCAGTTTTCCCGCCAACTTATCAGTCTACAAGATCGGCATTTCGTCTTCTCAGTATTTCTCCGAATCCTCATTATCCTGCTTTTTCCAGTCATTTGTATCGTCTACAAGCTTGGTATATCGGAAACATGTAACGATTTTGCCAACATACCGTGAGTATTTACTTCCAAGCTATATATATATATATATATATATATATATATATATATATATATATATATATATATACATATATGTATAGATATATATATATATATATATATATATATATATATATATATATATATATATATATATATATATATATATATATATCTATACATATATGTATATATATATATATATATATATATAGCTTGGAAGATATATATATGTATATATATATATATATATATATATATATATCTACATCTCTCTGACGATATGAAGTGAATATATATATATATATAGGCATAAATATGGGGTAACTATGATATATACATGGCCATATTTACTATTGTAACTGATCCCCTACCCCGGACCCCCCCCCATGACCCCAATGGAATGAGCACCATGATATTTGATTTTTTTTTTAATTGTTTCCTTCTTTTTTTTTAATTAGGCCTTCGACAGCCATTATATCAGTCCTGATTTCACACATTCTTGCCATGATTCCCTAAAGTCAGTTATCACAAACGTTTCTAGTCACTGTTGCCTGGTGACTGTCTCGGTATCAAGGGTGCAACATTTTGCATGCATGCTATCAGTTATCAGTACCCTTTGCGTCTCATTCTATTAATGATGTAGGCTTTAAATGAATATTCATTACTTATTATCGATCGGTCAACCCATGCACTTGGGGATAAGCTTTCTAATAATCTGTACTGGGCATGTCGTGCTTCAAAGCGCTTGCTACTGACAGTATGAGCAGTATGAAGACAATATTATATGATAGATATATGTTATTTGGGAACTGTCCAAACTGTCAGTACGAGTGATTTGAACCACGATGTTAGACGACCGTATAGCGTGATATTTGCATTGACATAAGAGGGTGCCACCTAACTGGACCAATCTCAGCTTGTTTATGCATTCATGTGGCTGTACAAGAGTCTGGGTGATTGTTTCTATAGATACAACATACACCCATATCAATATTACAAATCCTCTTTTTTGTCGTGGTAAATACGAAAGTTATTTTGTTTTGTTTCAATCTATTGAAAAAACAGTCTGAGATATGAGAACAAAATTTGGTCGACTTTGTATTATCTTTTCTTAAATAGTTATTTTACTTTAATTAGTGCAGGTCTCGTGTAATCAACGTGATATCATATCAATTGTAATTCTATGAATTTCTTTCACTGTGTCCTATTAATATCGATTCGTTACACATACTTCATTTTGCCTTGTTATTTTTAGTTTCGATTTCCAGGGCTCTAGAGATCTTAGGTGATTTTTTTCTTAAATTTTTTAATAACGTCATTTCATATTCCTTTTTTTTTATAAATTTATTTTTCATATGTCTGCATTTTCTTCTTTTATAGAATTGTCAAGTTCTTTATGCAACTTGGTTCAGACTTATTACTTCTTGGGCTGATACTCTACGAGACTGTTTTGGATAGTAAGTTTGGGAAGAAGGAATTACCGCATTATGGCAAGTGTCCGCCGCCAATCACATCATGGCATTACATGATCTATGTGTATGCACTAGGTAAGACTATATAATATATAGCACCTTCCTTACACACTCAGATTATGTAGTTTTCGTGTAAGCGCTAGACCTAAACAGCACCCAGTTTACACCGTATAATGTAATCGTGTGCATTCCTATAACACGTTGTGGGAAATCCTGCAGGCTTTATCATATCTACAATAAGCGCACACTTATATAATAGAATTAACAACACCCAGGCTCGGAAATATATATGTTATGGGGTAACACTTCCATGAGCTAGGTATAACATATATCAGCCAACATAATAATATTATAATTAACATACACTCACTATAAGGTTAGAATTAGCCAACTTTTAAAGGCTACCAACTCACGGAAAGATAAAAAAGAGGGCGCCCCATTTTCTCCATCAAAATGGAAATAAACCAACAACAGTTTCCAACATGAGTGACTGTTTATTTGGGGGGGGGGGGGGGTATGTAACGACACATAGCTAGTTAGCAAGCTAGCTGCTCAGATACAAAAATAGGCACTTGTATCTGTTATTTCCCAGGGCCGTTCACAGATTCCTGGCCTCTTATCCAGAAACAGTGCGTGGTACACTGATTTACGACACGTAAGAGATATAGCACTTAAAGGGCGGACGTCCTTTGTAGGTTGTTATGGCACGCCGTTATAGCACTCCTGTTGTGTCCGTTAAATGTGTATCTCGATTTGCTCATCCTATTTGATTTGATTTTTTTTTTTATTTGATTTATTTATTTGTTTTTCACGTGTAAATTTACAGTGTGAAGGAAGTCTTCCAAAAAGCGTACAACAGCTTAACAAAGTAGAAGACGTTTTGTAATTGTAATTGTTTTTGTAATTTTGTAATTTTGTAATTGTTTCATTTAATTGTCTACTCTTAGGGATGTTATGGCGGGAAATACTCTACTTATGGAAGAAACGGCACCAAAGGAACGTAGTTCAGCTCATGAACGTGATAAACATCATCATTGGAGTACTTCTCATGGCTTTCGTCAACAATGAAATCGCGTGGATCATGGTAACACTGGATTATAAATCCGAAGCAATCACATTGAAGCATTTACAGAAGCAAACTGAACAATTTTCTATATTCATCATAAATATGTTACCCAATTCTGGGTACGCATGTCTCCAACCTAAGTTGGGGTTTTGGCGAGAAAACAAGTACCTTTAAGTTGCATTTTGCCCCAAAGTGATGGATTGGTTCAAGTTGTCTGCATTTTATCTTCTTTTGAGGATGGGGGGCGGGGGGGGGGGGGGTTAAACATTACCTAAATTTCTTTTGGATACATATACGTACCTAGCTCATTGTTGAGTAAAATATTACAACGTTTTTAGAGGGTATAGATATTTGGACTCAGCAGAACATTATCATTGTTATAAAAGAACCTTAAATTGCCACAATTAACTCATTACTGAATGATGTAACATATTTGAAGGTGGCAGTTATTTCGGGAATAATACTGAAGCTTAAAAAAATGATTTCTGGTAAAAAAAATCATGTTAAAACCGGTTAAAAAAAAACTGGTATAGAAAATGTTTACTGGGGGTGGACGGACGAACGAACGGACGTGATAGAGTGATGAGTGATGGATATAGTGAGTCAATAATATTGTTAAAGTCCTTTTTTCTTTTCGTTTCATGGCCCAGTTTTCAGTTGAATGTCAAGAAATTCAATATGACACAATACCAACTACCACTGCAACTAGGCCTACCGCAAATTTTCCGAATCCACGTATCAACTATACAGGCTTAAACGATTCTGAGATCATCGAAGGTATGGTAAACGACTTGTTTCAAACAGCTTACTTGGAGTTAGACAATGCTGCCGCCTCCATCAGCGACACGTTAAGAGAATTATTAGACAACAAGGAAGAGACTACTAATATGAATTTCCACTGGATCTTTCTCCTTTCGCGTTCCATAATGTCACTCGTCGTGGTGTTTTCGTTTACGAGAATTCAGCCTTTTTTCATCACCGTCGATATGGTTGGTCCTCTATCGATTTCCTTTACGAGTATGTTCACCACTACTGGTCAATTTCTTTCCGTGGTGATTGCTGTCCTCTCCGGCTTCGCGTCAGGTCTGACTTTCATATATCATGACACTTATCATCAGAATGACGTCAACGGTCAAAGTTCATGTACCGCTTCCGGTGGAAGAGGAGGCAGTTGCAGCGATACCAATTATTATGAAAAGTAAGTGACGAAAACCTATGTTATACTCTTAAAAAATTGTCAAGTTGTCAAGTGGCATGTGGCGTTGGACTTGGGGTGGGGGTGGGGTTGGGGATGACGGAGGCCTTAGGGGTCGAGGCTGGGGCATGGAGAGGGTGAGGAAGGGGATTGTGGGGGTAAGGAAAGAGTGAGCATCTGACAAGCATACATGCCCAATAATGATTTTTTTTTTTAAAGGAACCAAATTTAACTTTCCAAACTTTATTATGTCTTTTCCAGTTTCCTTCCTTTTTATTCTCCATTTTTTTTTTCATCTGAGCAGCTGTTCTGTAAAATAAAAGTGATAACATTAGGTAACTTGGGTCAATGTTTTCCCAACTGAAAATTGTCACGTGCTTGATATGTAATGGACTTTGGAATCACGCCATAATGTTGCCATGACAATTAGTTGTTATACATAATAGTAGTGCATTTGTACTGTGCTGGCAGGTAATGGTACAAATACGATCACTTGGTTAAGGTCTGTACTTGTGCTTTATGCATCACGAGGAGGAGATACCTAACTGTTTCGAACTTCCTACCGCCCCCCCCCTGTCCCCCTTTCTTTCTTCTCTATTGAGTCCTCCCCACCTCAGTCCAACCCCTCCTCTCCCCATATTCATTTACATTTCTAATTACAATGGATTGCTTTGTTTCCTTATCAGCCTTCCACAATCTATGCTTACCTTGTACTGGTCTCTGTTTGGACTGATACCAGCTAAGTCCGTCAAAATGGACAGCATCCCGCGTGTTCTAGAATCTATGGGAGAGCTTCTCTACGCCTCTTTCTACGTGTTCACTGTACTTGTGCTTCTCAATGCACTTATTGCCGTAATGAGTAACGTGTACAACGTTGTAGAGGTGAGTTTCACGTTTCCCTATGGTTGCATGTTAACGGTTATATAGCGGCCAGTCGCCATGGCTCATCTTTCATACCCGATCGCTTTTCATCTAAACATGGAGAATATATCCATCGTTCCTATATTGTACGCTGCTAAGTATTACCATTTGCCTTGTCATTCTTCTCGCTAATCAGTGATTGTTGTTGCAGAGTTTGATGTTGTTATGTGCAGTATAGTAGTTGTATAGTTCATATTGTAGTTCTAGTTGTTGTTGAAATATCCATATTGTTGTTGTTGTTGCTGTTGTAGTTGCAACTACAACATGTTGCTGTTGTAGTTGTTGATGTTGTCGTTGTTGCTGTATCCTTACTACTGTTGCATTGTCATTGATATCGTTGTTGTATTCTTGTATTTGTCGTTGTTGCTGTATCCTTACTACTGTTGCATTGTCATTGATATCGTTGTTGTCGTCTTGTATTTGTCGTTGCTGTTGTATCCTTACTACTGTTGCATTGTTATTGATATCATTGTTGTATTCTTGTATTTGTCGTTGCTGTTGTATCCTTACTGTTGCATTGTTATTGATATCATTGTTGTATTCTTGTATTTGTCGTTGCTGTTGTATCCTTACTGTTGCATTGTCATTGATACCGTTGTTGTATTCTTGTATTTGTCGTTGCTGTTGTATCCTTACTACTGTTGCATTGTCATTGATATCGTTGTTGTATTCTTGTATTTGTCGTTGCTGTTGTATCCTTACTACTGTTGCATTGTCATTGATATCGTTGTTGTATTCTTGTATTTGTCGTTGTTGTAGGTTTACTTCTGTCGCCTTTTCATTTATATCGTTGTTGTCGTCTTGTATTTGTCGTTGTTGTTGTATCCTTACTGTTGAATTGTTATTGATATTGTTGTTGTATTATTGTATTTGTTGTAGTATTGGTTTTTATGGCATATGTATAGATGTTCTTATCGTTGTCACCGTGCTTGTTATGTATAGCTCTAACTGCTGTCCTCGCGTAAGTATTTGTTGGTTTTCGTTGTTGTTGTAGGTGTTGTTACTGTTGTAAGAGTTGTACCTGTTCAGGTTGTTGATGTGTTTTAGTTGTTGCTGTTACTGTTATCATTGATGTTGTTCTGTTATCGTCTATCTTTGTTATTATAACTTTCGCTATTTTAATAACGTTAGAGTTTCTTTCTATTGTCGTTGTCGTTGTTGTTGCTGTTGCTGTTACTGTTGAAGTAGTTAATGTAATCATGGATGTTGTTTATCGTCCATTTTGTTTTGTTATTGCAGGTTTTGCTGTTGTTACCATGTTAGAGTTGTTACAATTGTGCTCTTGTTGGTGTTGCTTTGGAGTAGTTAATGTTATCATGGGATGTTATTATCGTCCATTTTGTTTTGTTATCGGAGGCTTTGCTGTTGTTGAAGTTGTTAAAGTTGTGGGCAGTTATAATTGTGTTATTATAATTTTATTGTAACTGTTGTTGATATGCTGTTATTTTTTTGTTGTAGTATTAGTAACTGATATAATTAATGACGGTATTATCTCTCTCTCTTTGTTGTTATATTGTTCTTACAATTTGTTATTGTTGCTGCTGCTACTAGTGATGATGTAATTGTGGTGGATATATTATCAGTGTTTTGTTTGTGATCCTTGGCGTCAGTTTCGTTTGTTATAATTATCAATGATGTACTCTTCTTTTCTCGATGTAGTTTCTCGTCGTCCTCTAATGATAATGTTCGCATATATGAAATGAGTGACTCAAATTTACCAGTTTAGGGAATAGTTGTCTTCTGCAAAGATTCTATACAACTGGATCGATTTAGATGTAGCTTTTTTGGTTACCTTTGTAATTGTTCATTGTTTTCTTTTACAATTATTAGGACGGTCGAGTCGTCAACAACTTATTATTTCTGACATAATTTCTCATTCCTTTAGGAAAATGCTGACACAGAATGGAAATTCCATCGTACCTATTTGTGGATGAGTTTTTTGGATGAGACTTTCACTGTACCGCCACCATTTAACCTCCTCCCAAATTGTGCATCGACCATCAAAAATACCTTCCGACGAATCAAGCGATGCTATTGTTGTCTGTTTAGCCGTAAACGGAGTGACGAAAACAACGTGACGTCACACCGAGATGAAATCGTAAGTCTGATGTTACAATTGAGATTCCCGTTAAATGGAGATATACGCTATTCCAACAGCCGGACATATGCACGAACGAACTAACCCCCCCCCCTCCCCGGGGTGGATCACATGAGTAGGTGGTTTTTGATGCCATAACAGCAAACGTTCTTACTAAAATTTGTTTGCTGTACTCTGCCTTTTTATTTTCCATTTATTATTCCCTTTTTGAATTAATGAGCAAAAACCATGTAAGAAAAATATATGAGCAACACATTTTCAATTGAATTGCCGTGATGCTATCATTCACTGTTGCCAGATGCATTCATATAAGAAACAACCAAATATATTTTCAAAAAAAGATCATATCTTAGCCATACAAAATACTATGAGAATGAGGTTTTCCCTTTAATGCATCATATACTCTGCATTCTTTATTAAATATTGCTTTTCCAAATATTAAGTTGTGTTACGCCAAATATTTGAAAATAATTCACCTTTAAAGTTTAAATTTTCTCAACAATATAGTGTCAAATATTTTGTTATATTTTATGAAAATTATTCTTTTTTATATACGAATTTTCTATCATTTTGATTTATGTTTTTTTTTTAATCTTTTTTTTAAAATATTTCTTACAGTCAATGGATAGTATCGATGACCCATTTCCAGACAACCAAACTGGTCCAAGTCATTACAACAGAGTAGATGAACGTACCTACAGGGTAAATTAGCCTAAATTACTTATTCTTGCCAAGTACAATGCCGCACCCATATGTCTTCATGAATCCCGACCAATTCCCGCCTATCGACCTATCTATATCGAATTCCTACCGTGCACCGGCGTGCATCAGGTGTGCACCTGGTGTCCATCGGGCTTGCACCGGGCGTGCACCGGGCGTGCATCGGGCTTGCACCGGGCGTGCATCGGGCGTGCACACCGGGATTACAATGATGGTGCGGGGTGGTCAAATTCTGAACTTCCCCCGACTGACTTACTGGATATGAGCTGAACCTATCTCCAAGGGCCATAAAGATGGTCAAATGTAGCATTCTGGGGCCAACGAAGGATGGTCAAATGTTGCATTCTGGGAAATATATAGACTATAAATGTTGTAGCTATAAACGCAATAAATACTAGTGATTTTGTGTACATGCGTGTGCGCGAGTGTGTGTGTGTGTGGTTGATAAGCAGTGGTCTATTTTTTTCTCGTTGGAATGTAAGAAAACTCCTCCGACAGGACCATTTCTCCCGGTCATGTTCAATTTAACATAGCATAGACTTGTAGTAATTAACTCATGGTAACTAATCAATTACTTAAGTGCCTCACTGTTTAGTTTTCTGCGCTGATCAAAAAATAGCCTAATTGAGACCAGCATGTTTTAATTTTATTTTTGATTTGATTTGGTTTGATTTATTTTGTTTTTTTCACGTGCAAATATACAAGGTGAAAGGAAGTCTTCTATAAACCTTAATAATGTAGAAGACTCCCTGAAGAAAGAAAAGAGAAGAAAAAATTAAAGATCAAATTAAACGTTTCATGTTCATCTTTTATCTCCTCTCTTCATCTTCTCAGCGAGTGACGTCTACTTTGGTAGAAAGATACATCGCAGAACGAACATCACACGAGAGGAAACTAGAAGGTGACATTACTGTCGCAGATATGAGGAATCTCAAAAATGACGTCATTGGGCTGAGGTATATATACGTTCCTAGTACATTGTATATTCATACACAAGAGATGTCATCATACGTGATATACGTATTGTTTTCCCCTCTATTTTTGGTGTTTTTGTTTTGCAAACAGATTTACCTTACAGACCTCAAATGAGGGGGAGGCAGCGGGATAGGGGAGAGGGAGGGGGAAGGGGTTATAGTCATGGGGCGGGTAAGTGATGGACTAGTGAAAATATGGGACAAAGAATAGAGTAAGCTCAATTTCATAGCGTATACTGAAGGAAAAAATTAAGGGTGCAAAAAGTTGGCAGGTGACATATATATTCTAGGGGCCGATGTGACTTTTTTTTTCAAACGGCCTTCAAGACGCATGGCTCTCAATGCAGGGTCTCATATGCTATTACTATCATTAAATTATTATTAATTATTATTAATTAATTATCAATAATTTTTCCATTCGTGTATACCACCGGTTTTCTTACTATCCCTCCCTCCCTCCTCACATCCCAACCCCTACCCTTCTTCCTTTAGTATTTCCTTCTCTTCTGCTCAGGATGAATCATCATGACGTCATCACGGCTTTTGGTTCAGTTTATCTCCATATAAATGATATTTCCAGCCTTTTGTCGCGTTCATGGATGATCTGAATCGATGTATTGTGACGATTTCTCATCCGATTTGCATATATGAATTGAAAGAACTCATAATAGATCTTCAAACCTTTTTGATATTGAAAACGGTTTTTTCTATGGTCAAAAACTGTGGGAATTTGCCCCAAAATATTTTCTTTCCTTCAAAATGCCCAAAATATCTAGATCTTGCTGCTCTGCTATTCGTGACTCCCAAGAAATCTTCCAAAAATATTTTTTTATTTCCTTTTCTTCTCTTTACTAGGTACAATCTCTTTAAGGAAGTATGGTGCATCAACGAGAAACTACAAACCGGACACACCGAATCAGATCATATCAACACAGAGATGACTACCGTACAAGATGTGTTCAACGCTTTGGCTACGAATAAGGAAGACTTTCACAACTTTGAAACCAGTGTACGGAAGTGGCTAAAGAACATGGTGGAAAGATTGAGGAATTTACCCGACATAGATCAAATGGCGGCTATATTGAGAAGTGGTGGTGGCGGACAATCCATCCGTCGACCGATCGCAAGTAGCGTCGACGAAATGGTCAATTATTACGAAACACTGAAGAGACACAAAACCCGACGAAAGAGAACGAATCAGCTCTTGAAAGAATTAATGGAGTAGCATTGACGTCATTTCGTCCAGACCACCCCACCCCACCCCCGTCCTCGGCACCTTACCCTTACCCTTAATTTGCGACTTACGAGGTGACCTGAGACAGATCTGGGACAGGCTTGTCCATTTTGATTGAAACGTTGATCCCTATGTTATGCTTTCGATATTGTAAATAAGTGTAAGAAATGATTAGGTTATCCTTCACTTTATCGTCGTCATATACATATCACGGTAGGGGATTTGATTTTACTTTTAAACAGAGCATCAGATTTTACGATATGACTTATTTTGTAGGATGAATGAATCACTGTATGTTATTATAATTGGGCTCATGTTCACATAATTAATATTGTCAACCTATACAGTGTGTTATATTACAACCATGTATCGATATACTGATATTAGTACGGCTTTTAAATTTCGAAACAAATTACACTTTTAGCATCAGAGGCTCATGAATTAAAATGCGTGATAGGACTATACACAGTCTAGCACACATGCTGAAGTAATAAATTAACGGGAACGCTTAAAAGGGATAACTTTTAGACATAGGTATAGTTTTGATAAGATTAAGTGCAAGAAAGTAAAAAGAAAAGTTGGAAAATAATTTTAAAAAAAATGAGAGTTGGTATAAAGTTTCTATAGCTGTTCCCATCTTCATCATGTTCATCATTAAAATATTTTATTATTCTAGAATGCTCCTTTAAGACTCAATTGATGCTGACGTCAGTTTCTCATTGCAAAATGTTAGGCTATTTATTGTTAACCCATTGTTTGATATATTCCTACTAATTCAACGAAAAGAAACTCTTTTGAGTTTCGTCTGAACAGCAGATTACAATTGGATGAAATCCAACACACTTTGTCTTTGACCACCTGTAATACACTTAATTTATACTTATTGTACAGTACTTGAGCCTATCATTTACGCTTTGACTCAAGGGCGTAGGAACCGGGTGGCTGGGGGCGCCAGCCCCCCCCCCCAGTGAAAAATGTGGAGGGGCGGAAGTATCATTCCGCCCCCCCCCCCCCCCCGCTTCGCAAGTCAGAAAACCCCTTTTTTATTTCCAAATGAGAAAAAAATATCATTTGCAGCACCAAATTGCATCTAAGGCCAGGTGAAAATACAAAATTAAGTTTACAAAATGGATTGGGTGTTGAAGTGTGCTATGTTGCACCAAATTGCATCTGAGGCCACCTGGAAATGCAAAAATTTCCAAAGGGGAGGGGGACATCCCCTCCCCTTAGACCCCTCCTCCAGGCCGGCCATCAGTCTTCAGCCCCCCCCCCCCCCCACTCAAAAGTACCTTCCTACGCCACTGCTTTGACTTATACGTTGCATCTGTAGAGCTGATTTAATGGTCGATGTGTTAGACTATGTAGTCCAGCCACTTTCACTGATGAACCACATATTTTGAAAGGGTCACTTCTCAACGAAAAATAGTAATAATTAAAGAAGTAAAAGTGGTTTAGAAATACAATGCTGGATTTGCCAGCAGTGTTTATTAACTTTCTAAACAACATATTAAAATTAATTCTGGGACTAAAGTCGTCCTTTAATTTAAATCATGTATGCGACTTCAGTTACATTGTACAATTAAATCAAAACAAGAAGATAAAAGAAAAAGAATACTTTTTTTGGTATTGAGTCAATAGATAATAACATAGAATATAATACAAATGACTTGACATCAACTGGACTGGATAACAGGTAATTAAGATACCTTCGAGGTAATCATCTTGCAATTAGCTAACTTGAGATATATCCCGGCCTCATAAGATTTTTGTCTTTAGTTTTAACATATATTGATATCCTTCAAATACTTTTCTGAAATGTAATCAACGTCCATGTGTTTGTTTCATTTTCAACTAATGCACTTACAGCCGAAATTTCTTCATCTGTTTATAGCTCCATGATATAATTAAACATCAGATATGCAGGACTCTTATTTTACGGTTTAAGAATTCACAATTGGGAGGAGGTGATTAAAAAATAGGTCCTTGACCAGACTGATACCATGGCCCCTCCACTCCCCCAAAAAATACGACAATTTCGGATTCTTTTCAGATCCCTGATAGTGCTTGTAGAGCATAAAATAAGACACCTATAGAACGAGGAATAGTGACTGAAATGTCTTTGGAAATAATCTCAGAATCCCGGTGGTGTCCAACTACTATAAGGCCTATATACGTTTTTGTAACCTCACATCGTCATTTAACTGAAAGGTAATAATAGATACCATTTGTACAATACTATGTATTTCATGTAGTTCATTTGAAAGATAGAAAATAAAATTAGTGCTTATAAACAAAATAAAGTTGTATCGAGTTTAAAAGAAGAGTGCGGAGTGTGTTTATTACTCAAAATATAAGTGAAAACAATTATCAAACCAACACTGTCAAACTGCCGACGGATAAAACAAATCCCTTGGCAACACCTTACCCCCCCCCCCTCCCCCCTCCCCCCTCCCACATCACTCTTCCAACTCCTTCCCATGAGAGGCTGTTCTCCATACAAAAAAGGAGGGACTTCAGCTACGTTCAAAATGCCAAACACAAAGAGAGTATTTTCTTCCCCATACCCTCAAATCGGATACTAATCGATAATTTGATCAATGTTCACTAATCTATCTTTGTTATTCTCTGTCAATGAATTCGCTAGGCTTTTAAATCTTGGGTCTTCTACCGTCCTCTGATTGCAATCTAACCGGCACTTCTCCAATAATTTTCTCTTCATTTCTTCGACCCCTGCTGACCTGCTTCCGGTCTCTTTTTCACGTTCGCGGGTTTTCAAAAGCAGGTGTGTCGGAAGACTACGAACTAGTTTGCGTAGCACTTTCTCATCACATTCACCGTCACTTGAATCAGTAATGCTCTCAGTACTCGTTGCCAAGTGACCTGCAGTTTTCCCGCCATAACTTAGACTTCCGTTTCGACGTTCAAACATTCGACTCCATTGATCGACACTACCACGTGGTGAAATTGTAGGCTTTGACTGGGATCTCTGTCGACGTATGCTGGACGGACTACTTAGCAAGTCTTCACGTGACCTTTGACTTTTGAGCATGCGTAGATCGTTTACGTCAACCGATCGTCTGGCCGACATATGACGTCGATAAATCGCCGGACTCAATAGAGCCTGAGTAGTGGTGATAGACGTTTGGGGACTGACAGACGGTGATTGGATCACTCCATCGTTCGATGCCGCGGGTAAACGTGGTGAAGAAACTTTGCTGTTACCATGGTGATCCCCGCTAAAATTTCTCCTCCTTGCTGTTTCCGGCGTCGGAGGAAGGTGTACCTTTTCCGTTTTCTTCTCCGATGCGTTTTCAGCTGTTGAAGATCTTGCGAATAAACCCATTGCGCGAACTTTAATAACCGGTAGTTTCCATTGACTTGTTTCAGACCCGTGTCTTTGTAAAGAACTACCTTCTAGATTATCTCTCCCTGACGAATTAGTTCGCTGTTCCTTAAAATCTTCAGAGTCGTGGACATCAGTAGACTCTTCTCCGTCGTTTGATATTTCTTCAGGAATAGGACTTGTAGGCGGTGGATTCAATCCACCCCTCGGGCTTTTTGTCAGTTCATTAAGCTCATCCTTAGCATCTGTCACTCCTATGACGTCATCTAGAAGAGGTGGTAAATCTTCGAGATATTTCGGTCTTTCCGATGCCTTGACGAACCTAAGATCATTATTGTGATCAAAAACTTGTTTAATAAAAAATTCTCTCTGGCTCCATTCTAAAGTACCTAGGCGTTTCTTCTTCTCCCTGTCAAGGTGGTCAAGAACTCCATTTAGGCGGCGCTGTTCAGCGGGATTCACTGACGTAAGAGTGCCACCAACGTTGGCATCTTTCAATCGAGGATTATCTCTCCCAATGTGTGTCATGGTTGGTTTACCACTGCAATATAAGAACAGAAACGTCGTGATTTATACACTGATGATGTCATATTATGCATGTCCATGTTTAACATCAAAATAGGGGTGCACATAATTTAAGATTAACTCTGAAGCGGTAAGTCACAATTAATCTACCTCCGTATGCCCCCATTCGCCTACGCCCTCTCCCCACTCACTCACTCAGTCACACATAGCTTTGTTTGGTAGGCAATACCAGATAATAGAAAGTTGGTATGAAATAATATTGCCAGGGAGTGTTCACAGCAAAATCTGATCATTGTGGGTCCACTGGTCACTAATGCAGAGATATATAATGGGTATATACCTCAGTAACGTTTTTCAACCAAGATGTCTCGTCTGGTCACTATAGATTGACAAACGAGTGTTTGCATAACCCGTTGAGTATCTCTTTAAACATCTGAAAAGACTATTCATCAATTTACCATGGATAGGTAGCACGTGGGTGTATGAATAGTACATCTTGTATCCTTGGAGTAATTTGCTTAAACGAATTTCAAAAGAGTAAAATAAACTCTTAGATGTGAGCCACTACAGGCTTTAAGTAGCATCAAGAGGTACCAGCCTTCTTTAGAAATAAAGGGAAATTTACGTCTTCTTCTTAGAGACACTCTAAAGAGACCCAAGGTCGATTCGTCAATTAAAACTAAGCAACATTATAATCCATCCCATCGTCCGCAGGTGCCCTTCCCATTTCCACCCCCTACCATATATATATATATATATATATATATATATATATATATATATATATATATATATATATATATATATATATATATATATATATATATATATATATATATATATATATATGCATGCAGTACACTCGTCTATCCAAGTCTGAAAGGTAGGCCACTTACCCGGGACGTAGCTACAGGGGTGGGTGGGTCTCGCCCCACCCCAATAATTGGATTGAATATTTAATATTAAAAAAAACGACAGTTGGAAAATTTGATATATGCAACAACTTTTAAAATAATTTATGCTGATCGCATTCTTGACAGGATTATTCCGAATTCTGCAGGAATCAATAATATGATGCTAATTCTAATATTTTTAGTTTTAGGCTTACATTATTACAAAATTCGAACTAATAATTGACCGTAATCTTGTTTCTAACTCCTTTTACAACACATCATACTAACTTTAATCTAGTCTGAACTTGGCATAATAGTACCCGGTATTAGCGTACTTATAAGGTACAACTGAGAATTGACAACCCACTCGTGGTTTGCTGCTTAAAGTTTCGAACTTACGGTACTGTACAACTGTTACGAATCCACCCAGTTGGAAAATTATGATTCTATTTAGAATAATATAATTCTACACCCCACCCCCTCGTCACCCTCCCCCCCCCCATTCCCCTCATCACAAGACCCTGGCAGCGTCCCTGCACTTACCTGAGTACCACAGTTAAGCCCCATTCGGTTTCTATTTCCGAATCAGCTTTGCCACCTCATATTTATACGTCTCTTGCAAATGTGTGTCTTTCCTCAAGTATACAATTGTCTCCTCAAAGCTTTCACAGTTCACGTACAACTTTTCAACTGCCGTAAGTCTATGAAATATCTCTCATTACTCCAAATCAATTATCAAGTATATTCGAAAAGTTAATATCTCCCAATTCACAGGGATAACACACTATTTGTTGAGTCTCCTCGTGTAGTGTCTCGACGTTTTATTTTATGATCATGCACAGTAACATAACAGAAAGTGATATAGGCCTATATTCCAACAAGGTGTGTGCAAAGTTCCGTTAATACGTTTGTATACTATTTACCTTGAACTGATCTCTATACAACACCCGCTCTCTGCTTATGTTTTATTCATCTTACGATATCTACAAGACAGAAGTCTTTTAGGGGACTTACAGCCAGTGAATAAAGGCATTCCGACGAAATCTTACCGTGAGAGATCAATATCTGAAGAGGACTTGGATCACAAAGCAGTTTACACAAATAATCAATAACGCCTGCTTCCATGTAACTAACAACCTAATTGATTTTTCTTTTAGCTTTGATTATAGCAGCGAGCCACTTTCCCATAATTCCCTTTGATCTAGAAATGAATAACAGAGCCTGTTTGCAGCGGAGCGTAACATCTTTCACAACACTGTATTGTTAACTGGCATACATGCGTCATAGAGGAGTATAACATTTGCCTGGGAAACTTTCGTACCTACGTGTTTTCCCTTGGTACTTGAACGGTGCAGTTTATGTTCCCTTTCTGAGGGACACGTGATACACATTTGACGGCACAGTCACAGTCTTGATGTAAGGCAGGGGTGGGCAACCTTTTTGAATGAATGGGCCAGATGTAAAGGGTGAAAATTGACTGGGCCGCACCTAACCAACGACCTGCTGTTGATTTCAAACCTTTGATTCCGAGGACTTTCAAGCAATAGGTGTGTGTGATCTGTATTCACGAAAACATAATGCCAATACAGTACAGCTTATAATTAATGGGGATAGTAGGCCTACCTGACAGCATCATTAGTGCCGATAAATTCTAAGCAGCTAGCTCGTTTTTTGTGATGATGTAAAATATATTGACTTTTTTTCTTTTTCTTAAGACATCTCACGGGCCGCAAAAAAATCACTGGCGGGCCGCATGTGGACCGCAGCCGTTAGTTGCCCACCCCTGATGTAAGGGAATGGGGGTGAGAGCGGATTACTAGTCAAGTAGTTTGGTTATCTTTCTCTGGTTCTATAGCTATGGTGATTTATCTTAAAAAAAAGTATCTACCTTAGAAATGGAACGGTTCAGTTACGAATTGAAGCGAATTGAAAAACGTGATACTTAACAATGGCACAAAATCATAGCTCCGTGACCGAAGTCTCTATCAATTAAGGCACATGGTTCGCCATGTTTGGGAGGTTTCCAGGGATCTTCCTTAGATTTTTCAAGAATTTCTTTTCTTGAACATTGACTGTAGATTTAGTGTCCGGGTACCGTATATAGATTTCAATGAAAGCACACATCACTTCTCCCCCCCCCCCCCTCCCATTCCATCAAACCCGCCCCAGCAAATTCCTACCCCAACCAATCCCATCAGTCCCTCGCCATCCCAGGTTAACATTTCCAAAATATTAAAAACAATATTAGACATAGTTGCACAGAAATATTAAATGCGTATAAAAAAGCTGTAATATATGTGATTTGTGCTAAAGAATCATTTTAATTCGTATCTTTATTCTAACCATTTATGATGATTGATAGCTTCAGTATTGTTAAGAAGATTATTGAGGGGTTAGTGCTAAAACCCCTGTCTTTATGGAAGGAGGGTGAGGATTGCAGTGTCCGCATGTCATTTACATTCCATTGCCTTCGATTATGTGTAGATTTGATTCAACGACGAGGAAACAGTCGTCGTCTGTGAAAAGAAGAAAACTGTATTTTGAAGAAATGACAAGTCGGCTTGAAATATTTCAGTGATCTACCTTAAACTGCCACTGTTCTAATTTTCACAAACTGTAAGGGTTCTTTACAGGCAACGCGATATTAAAGAAGAAGAAGATGAAGATTGTTTAAAAGAATTATGTTTAATTTATATTACTTGCGAGGCAGGTGCGCAAATGTTGCACCCGTTCCTACTCCCGGAAACAACAACTTAACGTCCCCATTCGACGGACGTATTTCTACTTATGGTCGAGTTCTAGGATACTGATGGTGAAAACACAACACCGTCCTCTATTAACATCAATGCAATGCAGTGCAGCCATATGAGACGATTTGTTTTATTTTCGAAACTTACTTGAAAGAAAGAACCTTCCAAATTGAATTTCACTGACGAAAAGTATCAAATCTGTATACATTTTTCGCTCAAGCCAGTGCACAGATGTAAATTTGAATCATAAAATCTGTGGCTTCTGCTGGTGCTTTTGAACCGTTAACTTTACACGGTTGTAGTTAGTAGTAGTAGTAGTAGTAAGTTGAGTCTCGTCTATCCGACATGCTCAGTGATTAACCTCCGCCACGTATCACGATCTAGCGCAAGGTTTATTGCTTCCTCGAAATTGTTAATATTAACATCCTTAAATTGCGACTTTATTTTTCCAAGCAAGTAGTAGTTAGATTAGGACACATATATAAGTTAGGTTGTAGTTAGGACACATATAATCTAACTGTTCGAGGCAAATTTAACATTAATAAGACCATATTCGCGTTCCAAAGATTCTGCGCAACGAATTTCCGGTCAAAGTTCATTTTAGTAACGTGAAAAGTGAGACGTGTACAGTACACGGCGATTGATACAGCCTATCCCTTACCATGCCCATACTGTGAACGTGTACGCCATATAAAGAAGCAAAGACAGGTCCGCTTGCACGGAACCCCAGAAATCAATAGCTCTGCTAATGATTGTTCTTTAGCTTGCACTACTACTAATTTTTTCAAAGATTAGGGCGTTGCAAATTAAAAATGCTTACGAAATTTGAAACCAAGTCTGCCAGAGTGAAAGGTAATATTTAGCGCCTTACCTACGGTTAGGCTGCTTTGCCTAACCAACATAACGTAAGGCTAGGCCTTTGTCCTAACTAAGCAAGGCTAGGCTTACGTGAAGTTAATTATGCCAGGCCTAGTCAGGAATATGTAAGTAACTTTGTTGTGATTTGTTTTGTTTCTTCTTAACATTACGTTAGGCCTAACCCGATAGACTAGCCTGATCATGTCCCACACATTGCTTGCAGGTATATTTTGGAAGGGTACCGTTATTTTCTGCACAGTATAGGCCTAGGTACTTTCCGCTGACAAAAAACTGTGCTTTCCGCACACCAAATTTGTCAGCGGAAAACGAAATATTGCCAGTGGAAAAGGCCAAACTATAGAATCTGTACCATATGAATGGGAAAGCTTACTTCGAATCGGCAGAATAAGGTCAGGGGTTATAAGGAAGTAGGGTTAGGGAGTAGGAATTAGGGTAAGGCAGTAGGGAATAGGGTTAGGGAGTAGGGTTAGGAAGTAGGGTCGAATGGTACGGATTCTAAATTAGTAACGCGGAAAATATGTTTTTGGAGGTGCAGAATGGCTTACTGAACTGATTATGTACATGTATTGAAATGATTTAGGCCTAGGAGGATGGAGAGGGATAGAATTTGGCTCTGAGACTAGATTCTCAGGATATAGTTTAGGCCTAGGTTCGGAAGAGGAATGATGATGTAGTACAAGTTGCGGTGACAAGGAAGTTTAGTTAAACAGCTCCACTTAATTTGGTTGTAGTTATCAGTATTTCGTGAAAAAGGTGAAATCGAGCTGCCGGATGGAAAAACTTGTTCTAGCTAAGTTTCATCCTTATTGCGCGGAACGCATTTTAATACTTAACTTATTCCATGATAAAGCCACCTCCTTTTGCCTTTCACGCCAGCTGCAACCGCCTTGTACTTATTTACCTTATCCCTAATTACACTCACCCATACCTCCAGTAAATTATAAGCAGCTTGACTTCCCTGACATTCACTCAATCTAGCCATCCTTATCGACTTTCTTTGATACTTTCCCATGTATATTTATGTAAATATGTAAATGAACTTGCAATACTACATCATCAGTGAGAAGGTCTCTGAGGTGTTGTAAGATTTACCTCGAGAGTCCTCCTGGTTGAGTGGAGTGAACCATGAAGCCTTCATCTTCTACGTTAACTTTCTAAATCAAGGCTGCATCCCATTTCCATGGATGTTCACCTGAGCTATAGAAAGGAAATTAATTGGAGAGGACATTCCAATCCTTTAATGGGCTCTTTCATGTCCTGTGGGGAAGATAATCTCTAACATTATGTGAATTGCAAATGTTGATGCTGTTGATAAAATGCCCGTCTCTAAGTGAGGATTATGTTTATGCTTGGTTGTGAGGTTACGTGTATGTGAAAAAGTTGTTTCCCGCAGAAGAAAGTTTTCAGCGGAAAGTACCATGTGCTGAGAATAACTGAAACCATTTTGGACTAGACCTATGGTACCATTTGATAAAATGCTGGCGACGAATGGGACGTCATGTTCCGGCTAGCCTAACATTTACACTAGGTCATCCTTTAAATTCTTTGTCATTGATTATATGAATGACTTGATTTTTACCCTAATTTTACTTGTTATGCCAAACATTTATGTGAGGCCTTAGTTTAGCCGCAAGTTAGGGAATGCTATTTTCCGCCATAACAACCATGCGCATCCATTAAAATGGCAAAAATAAACTGTTTCTATTGCAGTTAGTACTAACAGGTGAGACTACCCTAACTGGTGAAAACTAGCATTTCTACAACCCCGGTTGGCCAAGCGCTATGTCACCTTTATCAGCATTAGTTGACATTATCTTACCCAACATATTCCATCATAGTGTGAGATATTTCTGGGTGTGATTTTTCAACATGACGTGCTGGTAAGATGGTAAAATGTTTTTTCCTCATTTTCAGGCCTGAGCTTTCACAAGAATCGACCATGGATCCTGGCTTCACTTCACAGTGGTGTGATTCAGCTTTGGGATTATCGCATGTGTACTCTCTTGGATAAATTTGATGAACACGATGGTAGGCTATGTCTTGTTATGAATTAATTGCACTTTTGCAGAGCATACAGTACTTCTATCCACACTCATGCCTACACTACCCCTCGTTAAAAAAACAGATTTGCTAAATGTATTGAACTTTAAAAAAAAAAACACCTTATGCTAAAGGTTGTAAAAGTTTCAAATAGAGATGTAACCCTTGTGTTTTAATGACTTAGTTAATTACAGGGTAGATTTTACAGGATTTTTTTTAGGTTGTTCCCGGGACGACCAGGTCTTACATCTTGGTTGTTCCAACAGCAAAATTGGTTGTCCCGAAAGTGACAATGTGTTCATTGTTGGGGAAATGTGTAGATCGGTGAATAGCAAACAAGCATTGGTGGTGATGATAATTCCTCATTTACCTATTTGGGGGAATTAAGTCATGTACAATACAATCTGAATTTAATGTGAACAACCGGTCCTATGCCAGACAGGCTCCACAGTTGATTGTGTTGTCCGAAGAGAAATTGGGCTGTCTCGTAAGACCAGACTACCATTAAAATTTTGTCCTGAATTATGATGTTAGAAAACTGCTTCACGATATTATATAGATGAAAAGATGTGACACTGGTAGATTCAGGTTCCCACTAAATATGCAAATTACAGGACTGTTGCCATAACAATTGTAACTAATTAGTTAAACTAATTTGATTTGTTGTTCAAGCTTAGAGGAAGGATACAAAAAACTAGTAAAATTTTGAATATTTCTTTGTATTTGGTAAATGTAAATCTTCCAAGAGAAACTTTCAAACATGGTCAAAATATTGATTACAACAAAAATGGGCCAGTGGGCAGGCTGGGGGGGGGGGGTTGGAGGGGGTATGTCTTTGTTTAATGAATTGCTAATATATTGATGCCAATTACGTTAAATTCATTTTTCATCGATATTTCTATGTATACCAGAAATCTCTTTTCAATGCCGTTTTCTTTTCTCAGGACCCGTACGAGGAATCTGTTTTCACGATCAGCAGCCTCTCTTCGTCTCTGGAGGAGACGACTACAAGATTAAGCTTTGGAATTACAAACTGAAAAGATGTCTCTTTACTCTGTTAGGACATTTGGACTACATCAGGACTACTTTCTTCCATCACGTGAGTAGAAGTCACGACAGGGCTAAAAGTCCAAGCGTATTTCGTCGTTTGTCAGTAGAAAAACAAGGCACTGGCCATTTTCTACCAGTAGACATTAAGGACTAAAACACATCTGTTGAGTAAAAAATCGGCGTGATATCCCTTACCTAACATAAGCCCAGTTTTACAGCATGATTCCAGCAAATGTTATTAAGCTGCTCTCAATAGCCTGCACAGTAAACTGATGTATGTTGTAATTCAGGATAATGCCAGTGGGAATGTGATTATAGGGAGTAGATTTGTTTTTAAGCACTGGCATATTTTCAGCTAAGTGACTCTAGTTGTGAAATCCTTGCTTGTCTATTTCAGTTTCCAAAGATGTAGGAAACCAAGGATGTTGTCTATCAGTACTAATGTGATGAATAGGGCATTATGAGCATAGAAAGGACTGATTACAATAATAATAATAATAATAACATTGAGGATTTATTAAGCGCAGACATATTCACTGATAACGGTGCTCAAGGCGCAAAACAATATTACCCTGGTCGACAATAACCTGATAAATCCTGCCACATTGCAGCAGCTAAACAGCGCCCACACTGACAGTTTATCCCACAGGTCCCCATTTATACACCTGGGTGAAGAGGTGCAATGGAGATAAAGTGCCTTACCCAAGGACACAATGTAATGATCTGACCAGGACTCAAACCTACAATCCTTAGATCACAAGTCCACTGCCTTAACCACAATGCTCTCACTTGAGTGAAACAAAAATTCAGGTCACTTAATGGTAGCAAACATCTGCATTCAGTTTACACCACCTTTAAAGACTTGTGACTGGAATGATTGTCACAAATGTTTTGCATACATGTTAAGTAGACATCATTAATGTTTAAATGTATTAATGATTAGAACTCATCAAAGGAATGATAAAAATGGTGGTGTAAGTTTTTGGAACTTGGTGGCCATAATAGCATATGCAGCAGTTTCTATGTCAATAAATAGTCTCTTTGTTGATAGTGGCACATGTTATGTACAAAAGGCTACACTTTGGCTTCATATATTTTTTAGGCAACTTGCTCTGACTTGATATTGAAAATGTTCCCTTCTTGCAGGAGTATCCTTGGATTCTGAGCGCTTCCGATGATCAGACGATCAGAATTTGGAACTGGCAATCAAGAAATTGTATTTGGTAAGACAAAAATCCCTTCGTTTCATAGCGACTGACTGCTTTTCACATTCGATATACTGGTTGTCCAATTACAACGATTTGCTTCACAAATTATTGCCCAACGAGGAAATTACTGGACAGTTCAAAAAGAAAGCAGCTCTTGTTTTTATGACTAGCACAGAATTGCGACCTGAAATATTTTGAAATTATGTGGCAGCAGTAAAAGCCAGTGACATTGTGATGGCAATAGAGGCTGCTTCATTTTCTCTTGTGAAATGGTTCTTTGGATAGGAAGGCTTAAAGTCTAATTACATTGACAGAGATTGCAAACATATTATTTGAATAATTTGAATGTTATGATGACATTGCAGACCATGTGACATTTCCTGAAGCAAATAATAGTTATCTGGCCAAGAGATGAACCACTTCAAACAACCATATCTGAAATTAGTAACAAGATACTGAGGTGGTGACTTCCACCTAGCAGGGTGGACTATTGCTGTCTTACCTGTTCAACATCAGGGACTGAAATGTCCTTCTAAATTTAGATATTACCAATTTAGATAATACCAATCCTCACTTGTTATATATTACTTTATCTTACTTTTTGCAGTGTCTTGAGTGGACACAACCATTATGTGATGTGTGCAAACTTCCACCCCTCTGACGATATGGTGGTGTCTGCCTCTTTGGATCAAACTGTCCGTGTCTGGGATATTTCAGGTCAGTCAAAAAGAATTATGTTTGCAAAATTAACTCTATATTTGAAAGCACTGCAAAAGAAGGTTTATTCTCACACCAAAACATTGACATCAACTGTCGTCCAACACCTTCACCATTGTATAAGTTAAATGACTAGTTATACCGTAGAGCCTAGGTATCCTAATTTGCATATAGGAATTGGGCTGGATTTGTTCATTCGTCATTCGTTGGTATGTTTGTTTTACAGCAAACTGGACCTTTATTAGACAAAGGAAGTACCACTTGATGGAGTGAATTTGATTTGAAACCAGAATAGAAAGTTATCTCAGGAAATGCAACAAACTGTTTCCATGTTGTTATGAACACACTATATTATGTAAATATATGTAAATGAACTTGTGATGCTACATCATCATTGAGAAGGTCTCTGAGGCTTTGTAAGATTTACCTCGAGAGTCCTCCTGGTTTGTGAGTAGAGTGAAACCATGAAGCCTTTTTCTTCTTCTACGTTAACTTTCTAAATCAAGGCTGCATCCCATTTCCATGGATGTTCACCTGAGCTATAGAAAGGAAATTAATTGGAGAGGACATTCCAATCCTTTAATGGGCTCTCTCATGTCCTGTGGGGAAGATAATCTCCAACATTATGAGAATTGCAAATGTTGATGCTGTTGATAAAATGCTCGTTTCTAAGTGAGGATTCTGTTTATTCTTGGTTGTCAGGTTTTCCGGCGAGCGGTTTTTGAAAATAAAATTGCAACCAAACATCAATCAGACGTCACTTTGGAGTGTTGTTTAGTAGTCTGGATATGAAAATTGTATTTCATTTTGAAAAGAAATTGTTATCAGGCACCTTGTCAATAAAAGAAAAGAAAATCAGAATTTTTTTGAAAAGTTTGGGTTATTTAATGATAAAAAAGAAAGTCTGATTTTCTTCCTCAAAATTTTGAGTTATTTTTCTTCAGTATTAGATTATGAATTTTGTCTGGTTTTGTGCATTAAATATATGACAGGGGAAGCTTTGAATGTTAAGAAACATAATTGACCCTTCTATATACCCAAACCAAGATTACTGTTCTAAGCAATCATCAGGTTTGCTGTTCTTGTGTCAATCTATCCTTCCCCATTTCTGCAGATACATTGCTTTATCTTAAACCCATATTTAATTGATTCAATAATTGATTGATTGATTGATCCAATTATAGATTGATTTATTCATTTTTTTTCTCGGTAGGGCTGAGAAAGAAGAACGTACAGCCAGGACCATCTGGGCTGGATGACCACTTGAAGAACACGATGACTCCAGAATTATTTGGGACAGCGGATGCCACTGTCAAGCATCAACTGGAGGTAAAGGAGCTTTGATTAAAGACACAGCCGTGTTCCCTCTCCTTCTCCACCCAACCCCCCCCCCCATCCAGGCCTCCACCAGCCCTCCCCCTCCAGTATCCTGTATAATGATTGAAGACTCTTTGATGTATTCCTGCACATATATTTGTCGCCATGCGGACAAAGATAAGCACTTTGACAATTCTGTCAGTGAATTGTTGATATATATATATATATATATGTGTATATATATATATATATATATGTATATGTATATATATATATATATATATATATATATATATATATATATATATATATATATATATATATATATATATATATATATATATATATATATATATATATTTTCAATGGAGGGCATTGTCAACAGGCAAAATGCCATTGTGAAGTTAAGGGTATATTTAAATCTTTTTGAATTTCCCATGTGACATGTTTTTACATCATCAAATAAAGTTGTGGTCTGTTGACAGTCCAGGGAGAGGAAGGACAACAGACCATGGTCATCTAGTTATGTGGTTTGTTGGTTTACATCAACTGTACTTGTTATTTGGAGATGTGACGGTAAAACGCGCAACGGTAGCCGACACCCTTCAACAGGTCCAGACTGTTTCTATATGTTTTTACCCGTAGGGTCACGACAGAGGAGTCAACTGGGCCGCTTTTCACCCCACCATGCCTTTGATCGTCTCCGCAGCAGACGACAGATACGTAAAGCTGTGGAGAATGAATGGTAACTACAACTTGCTGGCAATTTTGAGCAATTTAGTTAACATTAGATAAACCCAATTTGTCTGAATTCGAACTCCACGACTTCTACGAAATGCGCAAATGTGATTTGACATAAAGATTGTTACAAAGTATCGTAACCGTCCCTGGTCGATACGTATCTGATTGTAAATTATCTGTCCTCCGTGGGTGATAGCTAATAAATGAAAGGAAGTTTCCATTGATATCTCTTGAATACTTTCCTGAAAGTCAAAGCTTGCATCAATCTCCTCTAGATGTAAGCTGGAAGATGGAAAGAAAATTAACTGAAGAGGAAAACCAATCTCCCTTGGACAATCAAATGGCCTCTGGGAGAAGATAATCTTCTATATGTAACATAAAAAATAAATAAATGTCTATTCTTTTTTCTATAAAAATATCATTCGGTAAATGTACATAGCAGTTTTGGTGTTGGAAAAATTCTAAGGTGATACATGAATACAATTGGAAGAGGTAAACATATGGTTTGATATATATTTCATGGTATGCATTTCTTGTGTGACCACAAAAACTTTCCAGTATACTACTGTTTTATTTAAACTAAAATCAGATCACTCCAATAGAAATGTCAGTCTTGTTCCACAACTGTACTAGTTTCAGTTTCAGCTTCTTACATAGCAATTTGGTTCTCCAGCCCCCCCCCCCCCCTCCAAATGAAAATGGTCACTGTCATATCGGTCCTATCTTACCCGACACTTGATAAGTCGCAGCCACTGACAGCTTGAGTAACGAGAGTTAATCACAAATTGTATATACAACTTTTTGTGTAATTATTGAAGAGGAAATCTTTTGAAACATATGCTCAATGTCTCAAGGCAGATTAATTGTTTTAAGTACCTTAACTTGTGTTTTTCTAAAAATACTTCCTTCGTTCCCCCAAACTGTGTAAACGAGTTGAACCTTGAACTTGAGTCGATCACCCACTGCGTCTCTCTATGCAAGTTCACCCGGAGTGTTCGCTTGCTTGTGAGCACGTCCTACGTTAGCTTGTGGCATAGACTCAGAGGTCAGTAGACCGTACAGCTTACCACACATTAGGATGGATATGCCCCCCTCTCCCCCATCCTCCTCGGTACAAATGCTGCAGAGCCCCATTCCAGATTGTCGCACGGACAATCTACAATCTTATTTTAAATAATCAGTTCATCTATTACAGCTCTGTGTTCTCTCAGTGACTCTTACAAGGCTGTTGTCCTGCAGTGTGATTACTGCTCTGTCAGTAGTTAGAAAAACACTTAAGGAATCCTTAGAACATTCTTCATGTGTAAATTTATTATCTTTTGCAGATGCCAAGGCCTGGGAAGTGGACACGTGCAGGGGGCACTACAACAACGTGTCGTGCGCCATCTTTCATCCGAGACAGGAGCTGTTAATCAGTAACTCTGAGGACAAGAGTGTCAGAGTCTGGGACATGTCTAAGAGGTGAGTAGGACAAATGAGGGATTTGGGTGGTGGACAAAATTTGAAGATGAATAAAACCCAGCGTAAAAACAAAATGTCCAGAAACTCCCAAATTATCTCTTGAAAATAACGCTGAAGCGATAGGCCCAAGTAGTTTTTGTGTTTTTACATTTATGATCATTGGGGCAATTCCCTTCAACAACTGTAGGTCTGTGTCAAAGTGTATTGAAGTAAAAATACTGGGATTTCTCCCAAAGGTGAGAAAGACAAAATCATTTCAGTGAGCTCTTTTGCAAAGGAACTATCCTGATGATTTTATATACTGCATTTCTACTCCCTAATGTCAAAGAGAGTTCTGTATGATATCATATAATTGTTATTGTGCAGACTTTCCTGTGTTATTGGTACCTCATTGAAATAATAATTCCATATAATTAATAGAAAACTTTTTAGATTGTTTGGTCTTCACTTGCAGTTATGAAAAATCCGAAATGGTAGTACTAACCTTATTTCTTTTACCCTTTGTTCTCTCCCACTCCCCCCTTAGGATGTGCTTGCATACCTTCAGACGGGATCACGACAGGTTCTGGGTGATGACTGCTCATCCTTCCTTGAACCTCTTCGCTGCTGGTAAGTGCTACCTTCTCAAAGAGTTATATTAGATGCGCATGAGAACACATATTAATTGACTTCGATAGAGGGGAGAGGTGGGGGAAGATGCCCTGGGGGGGGGTAAGGAATTAGCCAGGCAGTGAAAATTAAAACATTGTGAATGTTTCACACTTTCCTGAAAGTCAAAGCTTGCATCAATCTCCTCTAGATGTAAGTTGGAAGATGGAAAGAAAATTAACTGAAGAGGAAAACCAATCTCCCTTGGACAATCAAATGGCCTCTGGGAGAAGATAATCTTCAACAATGTATATTGACATTTTCCATAATGTTCGATGACGTCTGTGATTTCACCGTTGCTGGTGTAGACAGTTCCAGGGTGACCCTAGGGCTAATTTTATAGTCTTGGTATGGCATGGGCCTAGAAAGAGAAACCTTTGAGAGCTGCTTACGATTCTATAGCTACTACAGTTTGGAAAATATTAAGCGTTAAAATTATATCTCTCTTGCTCTCAAGGATGGATGTAGGCAGGTTTTTAGTCTCGTAATGGTCTGAGGAAAAAAAGAGATTGCTTTATAAAACTTTGACTTTACCCATAGTTGTACATAGTTCAGTTCTTCATAGCTTTATGATATTGTTTGGTTTTACTTTTTGGGGCGTACAAGAGTTATGGGAGAGAAGATAAAAATGTTCAAAAAAAGTCCATATTTTTATCTGACATATTTTCTTTTTGCAACTGTGTCCCTTTCCTCAGGACATGACAGTGGTATGATCGTGTTCAAGTTGGAGAGAGAACGTCCAGCATTTGCGGTCCATGGCAACCTCCTGTACTACGTGAAGGAACGTTACATGCGTAAACTGGATTTCACCACTTCCAAGGACGTTCCTATCATGCAACTGAGGAGTAACGTCAAGGCCCCCGTCTACAGCATGGGGTACAATCCAGCCGAAAATGCAGTGCTTCTGTGTACGGTAAGCATTTCTATGTGAGGGGAATTGATGGGGCCTTTAAAGGGGTTTATTTCACATGATTTGATGTCGTGAAGCTGTGTCAGACCTATATTTAAAGAAACTTAAGGAAATATTAGACGTTGTTGTTGTTTGTTTTCATGAATACTGTACCCATAGAGGCTGCATGTAAATAATGTTTACTATACATGAGAAATGTGTAATGCACATGAAATAAAATCCAACATTATTTGTAAGTTATGGCTCGGACGGAATTGTGGCACATGCTTCTTCTGGTACCATGTTGTCGGCCTGGTCGAAGGTGCTGAGCTGTTTGATCAAAGGTGCAAATCCTGAAACGGAAACCCCAACTCTTGTGAGGTAAAAACAAATTACGAGAGGGCATTGGCAAAATCAACCAAATGTATCTGTCTTGAGTCCATTTTCACTGGCAGGGTGGGGTTGAGTGGAGGGGGTCACCGACCCTTGCAGACAGAGCAATCACTTTTCTTGTTTTTTGTTTTTTTCGACAGAGGACCAGTAACATTGACAACAGTAACTATGATCTGTATCCAGTACCCAAGGACAGCGATGCTCAAAATCCTGACGGTAAGTTGGATGTTTTGGTGATATAGTTTACACTTTACATCATAAAGTTCTTTCAAAAAGTATGCCAAATAGCCCTGGTATCTACATCAGACTTGTTCGAGAAACTTTGAAGGCACATCTTTCGTTGTTGCAAAGCAAAACCCTTGCCCTGGCATTTCCTCTCACTCTCCTTTCCCACCCCTCTGACCTCTCCGACACCCCACTCAGTCCCTGAAGGATGTACCTCATTTAACCATTTTGTCATCAGCTTGAAAATTATTGTCTCAATATTGTCTCAATAATAGCGATAATTTCTGCTTTCAAGGAATAATGAAAAAACTCCAAAGTTTCAATACGTTGACAGAAAATGAGAGAATTTGGAAGATAATCGGCAATTACATCACAATAATACTGCTCTTTTTCCAAATTGAATCACGTGGAATAAATTTTGTCGCAATCATATATTTGATTAAAGTAATAGGAACCCGTTTAAAGTTGGTCGTCAGATTCGGATCAACGTTGGTTTACAGAAAATGAGAGAAATTGGAAGGTATTCGGCAATTACATCACAATAATACTGCACTTTCTTCCAAATTGATTGACGTGGAATAAATTTTGTCGCAATTATGAATTTCAGCAAAGTAGAAGGAATCTGTTGTAAATATACAGTAGTCGTCCGATTCGGATCAACGATGTTTTACAAACCTCTCCTCACAATCAAGTCCTTCATCTTTGTCTCTCTCTCTCTCTCTCTCATTCAATAGGCAAACTTATTGCCAAGAAATGAGAATTTAATTAACTTAAAAATACCAAGGAGTGTGCAGTAAATAATCCTATCCTAATATTAATTTGGGAAGATAATGTAGCATTATTGTAAGTAATAATGATAACATATTGTTCTCACTCACAGCCCCAGAGAGCAAGCGTTCTGCCGGTCTGACAGCCGTGTGGGTCGCCAGGAATCGATTCGCCGTCATGGACAGGACCCATGTGGTAAGTGATCTATTTTTTTATATTTTTTATTATTATTTAAATTGAATTTATATTGCTAACCCAGCTAAAATATCTGCTTTAAGTTGTAGTAACCCACATCATTATTTCTCCTTCTGTCGGTCAAAAGAGAGATACAAAACAGCTTGAATGATATGTTTGTGCCATCCTGGTTGAGACAAGGAAAGGGTAGTCTCTAGCAGGGAAAGATGTATTTATCTCCCTATAGTAGGTATCTCCCTATATTAGTTATCTGGTGTTTAGGTTGGGAGGATGAGGGGCAGGGGAAAGGGTTGGGAGGGGTAGGAGAAATGGGGGGGTGGTCAGGAGAAACGGTAGGCAGGGGAAGGTGAACACATGAGGGAGGAAGAAGGGTAAAGAATGTGCAAGAAAGAAAAAGGTAAACCAAAGATGGCAAAGTCATTCAATTTACTCCTGTGAAATTCAGATTTTGTTTGCAGTTTTCTGAGCTATGGCCAATAATACAGTCACATAAGTAGAGAAGTCCTAGAATATTAGACGAAAGCAAAGTTCATAGACTGCTTTTAGTAGGTCTTTAACCTTGCAAACTTTACTTGACAAATACCTATAACACCATGGTGTACATCAGATCAGAGCCCTATGGTAGCCAAGCCTGACTGCCTTCATTTCACTGCCGTTGTAGGTCTTAAAAGAGAAAAAGAAAATTGTGAAAATTCTACACCCAAGCCATTTGGTAGTGAGGTTAATATTGTTATGTTAACCCTTTGTCATCTGTTTAGCCTTGAAGCATATGTACTGTAATAAATTGTCGTACTCAACATGTGACCTTTAACACCATGACAAACCCCCCCACCCCCTCCCTATTAAAGCCCCTGTTTAACCTCTAAGAGCTGCTTCCTTACAGCGCACAGAGCAGGAGCGTCAAACGAGTGATAGTATTGTAAGTGATGTCCAGTCCTCCTCAGACCTTTAACGTCTATCCTCTCAGAAGTTACCTTCTTTTTGCCATTTTTCTATCACTATAATTCTATAGTGTAAAATTTACACATCTTCTTTCTCGTTCCTCTTCCTTATTCATTTTATTGCATTTTTTTCACATTATGAAAAATGTTTCTATATACAATTACTCCTACTTTGCCCATCAGAAGGTTTGACCTCCTTTTTCTCACCCATTAAGTTGCCTTTTCACCTTTATTAGAAGGCAAAAATATTTAGACCCCCCGCTCTTCTGGATTTTCACTTTTCTCTAAATTCTTTCTTCAGACTGTACTGTAATTACTGTATAGTGTCAGGGGCAGGAGAAAAATGACAGAACAGAACAACATAGACTTCTGTTCTTTAATTTCTTTAATCTGTGGGTTTTGATAACTGTCAGCGGAAATGGCTTCCATGTGAAGTTAAGATCTTAGTGTGTACATATTAAATGGCAAAATAGAAATCACAATAGTCTGTCATTTCCAAAAATAAATTTCCTGTCCTGCCATAAAATCCTTCACTTTTTTTTATTCTTTTTGTACTTTTCCACGTTTTGCATCGACTCAAAAGAAATTTTTTCCCCTCAATTTTTTTTCCAGCTTTTCGGTGCTCTTCTCTCTTAATCTTTTCTTCTTGTTTTTATTATTTTAAAAAAAAAGGAAATTTTATATAATAATAAATTACCAATATTGAAAGGTTTATTTCTAATTACTTTTTTGGGTTTGTGTGTGTGACATTTTTAATGCCACTGTTAGATTTCTTGTAACTATATATCTTTTCTCGCAATGTTGCTTATCTTATAACATATATACATGTGTATATATATATATATAAAATAAGCTTTGACTCATCACTGTGTGACAGTCTTCATGTAAAAATCAAATAAAACGTGGTAAAGAAGAAAACAGGTGTGTTGTTTGCCAAAGAGTTTGGTGTATGACTTAATTGTTGATTGCTCATAAATATTCATGATCTTCATTCCTTTTGTTATGCGGATGATCTGTAGCTCTTGATCAAGAGCCTTAAGAACGAGGTCACCAAGAAGGTCCAGATCCCACCCTGTGATGAGATCTTCTACGCCGGGACCGGGATGCTCCTCCTGAGGGACACCGAGTCCGTCACTCTCTTTGACGTTCAGCAGAAGAGGACCCTCGGATCGGCCAGGATCTCCAAGGTCCGCTACGCCATCTGGGCCAGCGATATGAGCCATGTGGCCCTCCTCAGTAAACACTGTAAGGCTCATATTTCTTTTTTTTTACTTTTTATTTGATGTTATTTTTTTTGAGTTTAGTTGATTTGATTTGATTTTTTATATTTATTTATTTTTTGTTCAACATGTCCATTTAGAGTGTTGGACAGTGTGGCAGACAGGGTGATACTTCTAACTGCATATATTTGGAAAGCCAAATGTATTTTCATGAAGTTTGTGGTCACAAAAAAAATTGTACCGACTGAAAATTTCTCTAACTCAAGGCTAAGTTTTTTTGAGAGAAAATGTTTCGAAGACTCACTGGAAGGGAAACCACCTTGATTGAACTGGGCTTGTAAGTCTAACAGGGAAACAAAATTAACCTAGTTTTAAATTCTTCTTGATCATTTTTCCATTAATTTCTATTGTTTCTTTTTTGAATAATAGCTATCGCCATCTGCAGCAGGAAGTTGCAGACTCTCTGCACCATCCACGAGAACATCCGAGTCAAGAGCGGCGCCTGGGATGAACACGGCGTCTTCATCTATACCACGAGCAACCACATCAAATATGCCATCACCAACGGGTAGGTTGTGATCTGTTTAAATGGGTATTGCGGGTGGGAATTGGGTTCAGCTCGATTCTTCATCTTGGTGTTGGTTAGAGAGAAATGACAGCAACAGATGATAATACTATTCTACTGAGAGATAGCCATTTGTACAGAACTAGATCTAGCTGCTCTAATAATGTTTCACTTGCTTCTGTTAGATCTGGTAAAAGGTGCTTTAAATTTTCTGGAGGCAGGACGTGGAACAGTCTTCCCCAAAATTTGAAATGCTTGCCAATTGTTAATATTTTTAATTGCAATTTGAAAACTTATATATTTTGTGTAGATGTCTGATATTTGTTTGTCTATTTGCCGTCCTTTTTGTGCTTTTGGATGTTTACCGTTTTTCTACTGCATTATATTAAATATGTATTTTGTATTGAGGGCTCCTCTGGAAAGCAGTGCTTCGGCACCTTGCAGGACTATCCTCATTAAAGATGAAATTTAATTTCTGGTATGTTAAGTCTAGACAGTAAAATCTACAAGGTGATGCAAAGATTACCTATGGAGGATATCACAAAATTCATTGAAGGGATGGATTGTACATCAGAATTCAACCGAATGTACAGGCGGCTTTCAGAAGTTTCAGATATGTGTTAATAATACATGATATGAAAGATAAAATATGAAATGTACATAACATGATGAGGCAGTGTCTTTAAAGAATGTAAAGAGCCTAGTTTACAAATGTTTGCAAACTTTCCTGAAAGTCAAAGCTTGCATCAATCTCCTCTAGATGTAAGTTGGAAGATGGAAAGAAAATTAACTGAAGAGGAAAACCAATCTCCCTTGGACGATTAAATGACCTCTGGGAGAAGATAATCTTCAACAAATGAAACTAAAGCTTGATAATGTAGTCTGCTTAGCACATTTAGCCATTCATTTTAAGCATATATAGTTTCCGTGCTATTTTTAATCGCTTGTCTTCACGGATTCACTTGTTTTTGACATTTCACATCTGAACACATCTTCCCAGAATCCCTTGCATACCTGACTGCGAAAGGAAATAGTGTTTTGTTACGATTGAACTAGAAATGTCTATGAAAGGTGCCAAAGTTACTAGAGTTAAATTAGCACTACACCAAACTGGAGAAGACCAATATTTTTTTGAGTTCAGTAATTTAAGGGTGACATCTTTGTTTGAGCATCAGTTCCATTGGAGTAATGACGCTGTATTACAGTAGTGACTTGTGAAGTTATACCGGTAAATGCTCGGTACACAGCGAAAAAATTCAGATACATAGAAAGGAAGAAGGTAATATTAACAAATGGACAACTTTATTTTCAGATGGTTTTTCAGAAATATCTGTAAAATTATGGTCTTTCTTATTTTTCCCCCAATTTTTCAGTGATCACGGTATCATCAGAACCCTGGACGTCCCCATCTACGTGACTCGCATCAAGGGCCATAACGTCTACTGTCTGGATCGTGAATGTCGCCCTCGCGTCCTCAACATCGATCCCACGGAGTACCGCTTCAAGTTGGCGCTCATCCATCGCAAGTACGACGAGGTTCTCCACATGGTGCGCAACGCCAAGCTGGTGGGCCAGTCCATCATCGCTTACCTCCAGAAGAAGGGATACCCGGAGGTCGCCCTCCATTTCGTCAAGGACGAAAAGACCCGTTTCGGTCTGGCCCTGGAGTGCGGCAACATCGAGGTAGGTAGATTCAGTGAAGTGGTTAATAACTCACTAATAAGGAGCGGCTTAATAGTTTGACAGATTGATTGAGCAATATCTAAAAATGAGACATATGTTAAGGGTGTTCCTGAGTCGGCCTTACATGTATGCATGAATTTTCAATTAATGGATACGCTTTGAAACTACAGAATGCCAGAAGTAAATCTTTAATCGCACAAAATTACTGAGGTGTCCATGAAACCACTTAATGTACACTTTTCGTACTTGTGCTAAATTAAATCCCCCGAGTGTCTCCACTTCACAATTTTATCTGTGATTTTCTAGCACTTTGGGGGAACATCAGATATTAATTTCCTTGGATGTTATCACAATTTCCGGCATGTTGGACTTACATATTAAGTCATCTATACATTTAGTGTGCTGATTAAGCTATACATTTAGTATGCTAATTTCCTATTGAAATGACTTTTCCTGACAATCTATAGGATTGTATAGAATGATAACTGGACCTAACCTTTAGCCCCTCAGTTTTGAATATAATGTGTCTTCTGTTTCCTCCACCCCCCCCCCCCTGCCCACCCTCTCCTCCATAAAGAGAGTAAATCTTGTGTTTAACGACTGTAGTGTTTGTGTTGAGGTTTATGTAAGCTGGTTAAACAAAAACCCTGCTACACAACTTTTGTTCTGTTTGGACCACTTTTTCTCTGCTTTACGGAAACAAGATCATGATTTCCTGATGCATGGGCAAATTGAATAGGTTTGATTCTAGATTTTATGATATAACTGAATTGTCGGTGGGGTTTTTGGTTCACAGATTGCGTTGGAAGCTGCACGAGCCCTGGATGACAAGAACTGCTGGGAGAAGCTAGGAGAGGCGGCGCTGCTCCAGGGTAACCATCAGGTGGTGGAGATGGCCTACCAGAGGACCAAGAACTTTGACAAACTCTCATTCCTCTACCTGATCACCGGCAACCTGGAGAAGCTGAGGAAGATGATGAAGATCGGTAAGAGATGATACGCTGGGATGGGTAGGAGCACGGCTCAAGGGGTACATAAGGGGTGATCAAACAGTCACCTGACATGCCAAGATGAAGGGCTCTTAATGGGGTAAAATATTGTGTAGGAATGGTGACCTTCACTTTCAAAAGTCCAGAAGGAACAACTATTGTCAGCTGCAATATTGTGGATAGAGCGTGTCAGTGTGGGAAAGGAAAGGGAAAATATGTCAGCTGAATTTACTTTAGGAGAGATATCTGTGAGCAAAGCACAACATATTGTGAGATTTAAAAAAGGAAAGGTGTCAGATAGGTGTTCACTTTATCCTCAGTTTGCTCAAATCCCTCTTCCTTCACCATCTCTCATCATCTGCATCCCCTTCCATGTCCCCCACCATGCATGATGATCCCCCTCCCCATGATGTCCCCCTCCTCCCATCAACCCTCCCCATGTCCTCTACCCATCTCCTTCACAACATTCCCCCTACTCCCTGCTGTCATACCCTTTTCTCCCCATTATGCCCCATTTCCTAATCATGTCCCCCCCCACATCGTGCCCCTCCCTCACCATATCCCTCCATGGCTAGTTTCATAAAGATGGCCCAATAACTTGTCATTAACAGACATGTTTGCATTTCATGCAACCTTCAGTTCAAAAGAAATATAATACACTAAAATATGATTAATCATCACTGTACGTGTTAATCTGTTTTCACAGCATCCATTCGTCAGGATACCAGCGGTCAGTACCAGTGCGCCCTCTATCTGGGGGATGTTGGCGAACGGGTTCAGATCCTCAAAGACTGCGGACAAAGTATGTATCAGTTTATTGCATTCTTCTAGTATTGACAGTTTTAGAAGATATCAGTCTAAAGGCCCTGTCTTTAAAGGCCCTGTTTTGCTCATGTGATATTTGGTTGCCTGACTGTACATTTACATATTAAACCTGTGCTGAACAACTGTTTCAGAATTTGTAACAAATATTACAACTTATTCACAATGTTAATACTTGTAAAATCTGCATTTTCTGGATGTGTCGTGACTGGAGAGTGAGTGGATATGAAAGATAAAATATGAAATGTACATAACATGATGAGTTAAGTGTCTTTAAAGGATGTAAAGAGCCTAGTGACAAATGTTTGCAAACTTTCCTGAAAGTCAAAGCTTGCATCAATCTCCTCTAGATGTATGTTGGAAGATGGAAAGAAAATTAACTGAAGAGGAAAACCAATCTCCCTTGGATGATCAAATGGCCTCTGGGAGAAGATAATCTTCAACATATGAAACAAAGCTTGATTATGTAGTCTGCTCAGCACATTAAGCAATTCCATTTAAAGCATATATAGTTTCTGTGCAATTTTGCATTGTTGTCTGCATGGATTCACTTGATTTTGACTTGTCACATCTTAAAACATCTTCCCAGAATCCCTTGCATACTTGACTGCTGCTACTCACGGCCTTACCGAGGAAGCCGACGCTCTGCGTGAATCTTTTGACCCGGAAACGGAAACCGTGAGTTATGTCTTTGAATATCGAATCAGTCTTGGATATGCAAATAGCATGCCAGGACCTCCGCAAAATGGTCCATTCACTTACTGGGGTCATCCTTCTTCCATCAGAACTGACCTGTTATAAATTCAAAGTGCCACAGCAAAACATTAAAATCAATTTGAACATTTTAATTGTTGTCTGTAATTTTATTTCTGTTCATGTTTTTGGTTGTGCAGACTTTGGAATGTTTAATACAGAGTTTAACTTACTTTGGATTGTTTTCATGTGGGACCATTAAAGTGCGATTGGGATACCCTCCTTGTATAATTTTGATGTAAAAGTCCAATTACTAGCTATAGTAAAGAGTAAGTGGGATGGTTAATTCTTTCTTACTCTTTTCATCTGCACCACATCTCAGTCATTCTGTCCAGTCTTGTCAGATCTCTGGGCATCTTATTAAATACATATAAGTGAAATATTTTACCACTTTTCCAACTGCTTTACAATATTATACCTTTGCTCTTTCTTACTGTGCCCCCTCCCCTTTATCCATAACCTGGTTAAAGAAGAAAGGCTTGCGTTGAAATATCCAGTACACACACACACACACAAATTAAATCCAATTCCCAAGTAACTGTTATTTCTACTTATAGTTGTGTCCTCATTTCCACTTTTCCAGATCCCTGAAGTAGACCCCAATGCCATGCTCCTTCAGCCACCCCCACCAATCTTCCAGTCAGAGGAGAACTGGCCGTTACTGACCATCTCAAAGGGCTTCTTTGAGGGCGCTATACCAAGCAAGACACAGAGCTCCATGGCAGCTGTCGATGATGACGTCACTGAGGGTGAAGGTGGATGGGGCGAAGATGCAGAACTTGTCCTTGACGGTGAGTCTAGCCAAGAGTCCTAGCTGCTAGCAGATGGAAATAAATTACCTATCCAAGTTTGTAGGACAAAGGAAAAAATATGTAGGACAAAGAAAACATGTAGGACAAAGGAAAAATATTAGAAGAAAGAAAATATGTAGGACAAAGAAAACATGTAGGACAAAGGAAAAAGTTTGTAGGACAAAGGAAAAATATGTAGGACAAAGGAAAAAGTTAGTGGGACAAAGGAAAAGTTAGTAGGACAAAGGAAAACGTGTGTTAAACATAGACAACATTTGTAGGACCAAGAAAACATGTAGGACTAAGGAAAAAGTTTGTAGGACAAAGACAACATATGTAGGACAACAGAAATAAAATACGGAGGAAGTTTCTTTGGCAAAGGAAGCTGGTAAAATTTGTATCATTTAAATTTCATAACATTCTAGAAGACAGACCCAATCACCTATAGAAATGGTTAAACATGTTGTTGATTTCATTGACCTCAGTAGCTAAAAGACAGAGATACTAGAGCTTCGTAGAATAAGTACACTAACAATATCCCTTCCTTGCAAAAGTAGAGAAGGAATCCACTTTCAAAGTGTCTGGAAAGTGTTGGTGGATGTTGTTTTCAATAATTAGAGAGAAAGAAAATGGATGTTAACAAAATATCACATTGCCCTTAGTGCTAAAATATATTCATTGTTGTTGTTGTTTTCTTAATCGGGAACAATACCCAGTTAGGGTGAGATAAGTTACACGTGGAACAACATACACCATTAGCTGCCATCAAATTACGAGACAAGCTAGAGCAGGGAGGCGAGTTTAAGAACAAGGAACCGTCATCATCTAAATTTAATTTTGTTTTTCTTTCTCTAGATGATGAGAACGAGTTCAAGGATGCTTTGGGAGACTCGGATGATGATGCTGGCGAGGGAGACGGTTGGGATGTAGGAGACGATGACCTGGAGCTACCAGCGGACCTGGTACGACAAGCATTTAATTTTCATTTATTTACCGTCATCCCCATTTTTGATGTTGTTCATGTCTGTGCTGTTCTTGTGGAACTTGTCAGTACTGATCTTCTCATTTTTCTTTTTTTTTCTTTTTTTCGTTGATATATATTTTTGGAGGTGCTTATATCGAAATCAGGAACAGCCGTAGAAACTTTACTAGCACTCTCAGTTTTCCTTTAGCTCAGAGTACGACATATCAAGTCTTGACAGTCTGCTTAAAGTCATCTATTTAACTGATTTACTTATAACGCACAACAACAATTGTTCCATGCTCTGAAGTGAAAAATTGCTCTTTCCTTCCTGGCAGATTATTAAGTTTGGTCTGCAATTGTCGCACCTACCGAGTTCTCAGACACCCTCTTAAAGTTTGTCACAAGAGGCGCTTTCTTAGTAGTATTGAAAACAATCCAGAGCAAATCGTGGGTCTTTTAGGTCATGTATTTAAAATGAAAATTCGGCTAGAGAAGATGATGCCCTACAGTGTTGTGGAAGTGTAGTTCTAGATAGCATCACAAAGTTTAGCAAAATCAATCCAGTAGAATGTATTAAATATGCCCTGAGGTTGTTAATATGTTAGTGTTAATATGTTAATATGCTTGTTAATAGATAGTGAATATACCCTTGTACTTCTGCTGTAATAATTTCTTGAAGGATGTTTGTTCAGAAAGTGTCTGCATTTTCTTTCCCTTTCCACAGGAGCTGGATACAGGGGCAATGGCAGGGTCAGGAGAGGAGGGCTACTATGTACCTCCTACCAAGGGGATGAGTCAGGCTCAAGTATGGACCACTAACTCGCAGCTACCGGTAGACCACGTGTTGGCCGGCTCATTTGAAACTGCCACACAGGTAAGCAGTAACTTACCTTTAGTAAACCGAAAGTTACCTTTACTAAACGGTAACTAATCTTTAACTAAACAGTATCTAATCTGTTGATGGGTAACACTGTTCGTATGTGGGCTGCATTTGTTTTGAAATAACTAATAGATGGGGAGCTATTTATAGATTAATTAAATCTTCGATGGCAGATAAGGTTGTGATAAACCAGCATCATTCCTCCATGAGTCTACTACGAGGGTCAAGGAGAAACTGGTTGGAGCAAAGGGCCAGAGAGAACCAGTATCTCACTGTACATAGATTGAGCAGTTTTCAGGATAGGCCAGTAGGGTGCTTTTTGGGCCTGTATACCTGGTAAATGCAAGGTTTTCTTTCCGGGGGCCAGGAAAGGAAGGGGGGGACAGGGTAAGGAAGGGGGGGCAGGGTGGAAACAGGTGCCCTGATGCCCTGATTTTTTGCCTTCTCTTCTAAGAATGCAAAATAATATGGGCATCAGGTGCCCAGCATCAGTGAGTTGACTGGCGTTGGGCATCAGAGGGATGACTGGCATCGTGCATCAGGTGCCCGGCACCATAGGGATTACTGGTATCAGGGTTCAGGTCTCCCCATGTACCAATCACTTCCTTTCTAAGAATGCCAGATATTACCGACATACAGTGCTTTCAACAAAATAGATTGATCATCTGTGTGCATCTGCAATTTGAATCACTTTTTCAATATTTTCGTTATCCTTTTATTTCCTCTTACCAGTTACTCCATGACCAGGTGGGTGTGGTAGATTTCACCCCGTACACACAACTATTCATGCAGACGTACGCACGAGGAAGGACCGCCTACCTCGGCCTGCCTGCACTGCCACCAGTCTATGGTTTCCCGCATCGTAACTGGTACGCCCTCTCTATAAATCATTCTTTGTTTGTACTGTTAAATTTTGTTAGAACTTGACAGATTAACTTTAAGTGGTTGCAGTGGTAAACACACATGCATTGTTCTTCTTGTGGTAGTTAATGCATGCACTGTAGGTAAACACATGCACTGTACTTATTGTCATCCTGTAAACAAAAAATATTTAAAGCACCGTTTGGAATTAATCTTTTCCCCCTCTTGCACCATCAGGAGGGAAGCAGGAGCGAGGAAAGGTCAACCTGCCGTGGGGTTGAAGTTAGCACATCTCGTCCACCGGCTCCAGTCAGCGTATCAACTCACCACGCAGGGTAAATTCCCGGATGCCGTTGAGAGATTTCGCAGCATCCTACTCTCCGTGCCGTTGGTCGTCGTGGACACAAAACAAGAAATAACAGAGGTAAGTAAAGGGATTTGTTGAGTCTTTAAGTCACACACGTGTCTTAGAAATGACGAGCAAAAGTCTTTCAACACCATAGAATTTTAAGCAATGACAACAACGTGTATTTGAGGAAACATTTGTGTTGACCATCCGCCTAACTTAACTCTGAAGCTTAAAGGCATTGAAGACTCGTCCCAAACTGCGTGCAGCCCTCTGGAAAAGTTAACTTTCTGTTGCTAGCAAGTGAAGTTTTTTTCTTGTCGCTACCAAATGCAGACAGTAATGAAATGTGATACCTTGTTATCTTTTATCTAGAGATGTCCATCACTGCTATGTACACTGTGTTGTGGGTATTGACCGTAGCTGCAAGTACACTAGTGTCTTATTACCGACGGTAGCAAGCTGTGTGTGTATTTTCTGGGATTGATGGTGGTATCTAACACTTCTGTTACACCGCATTCGAAACTAGGTCAGATTACCGGCATCAGACGTTTCTTTGTGCGCGAGTCTTCAATGCATTTAAATCGAGACCAGTGTGACAAAAGTCAGCATTGCAGGTCCGCAAGACTAGGAAGCTACGACAGCGCGGAAGATATAACAAGCGTGTTAATTCCACGTTGTCGCTACAGAAGAATGGAGCAAGTTTGAGCTTTCCATTACTGATCTGGTTATCACCTTTATCTGTTATGTTTGTTCTTTGTTTGAATCTCATAGTCCTAATAATATCTCTCTCTCTCTCTTGCCCCTCAGGCTCAGCACTTAATAACTATATGCAGGGAGTATATAGTAGGTTTAACCATGGAAAACTACAGAAAGGAACAACCTAAGAGTAACCCTGACCAACAGAAGAGGATATGTGAGGTATGAGACACTTACTAATGGGGGGGGGGTCGGGAAGGGAGGGATAGGAAAAGGGGGAGTGTCTGGTGGGTAGCAGAAGGAGATGAGCTGGAAGTGGATTGGTGCATCAAGGGCAACCTTTCCCACCTAGCAGCAGAAGCTACGGAGTATGTTATATGGTATCCCATAGCAACAGGGGAAGGTTATTGATGGGTATGGTGTGGGGTTGGTGGAGGGGGTGTTTTGGGTAGTAGAGAGATGAATTAGGGACCAAGGGGAAGGATGGAAGGGTATCGTGGTTAACATACAGGATGGAGTTAGGGCATGTGTGGGCAACCTTTATATCATGCAGGATATGCCAAGGGAAGACATGTGGTATCCCATAGCAACAACTGATCCATATTAGCCAAATTTTGACACAACTGCGGAGATGTGTAAAGGTTTCTGTACCTCAAAAGCTGCTATGTGAAATATCAACAATGATTTAATATTCCTTTTCGGGTATTAATAATAAATCAATAATAAATAAAAGATTTTGTTGCGATGCAATCTACCTGTATTAATTCATATGTTCTGTTCCATTCCAGTTGGCAGCCTATTTCACTCACTGTAACCTTCAACCGGTGCATCAGATCCTCACACTACGTACGGCGGTCAATCTCTGGTTCAAACTGAAAAACTTCAAAACAGCCTCGTCATTTGCCAGGAGGTTGCTAGAGCTGGGCCCGAAACCAGACGTAGCAACACAGGTGAGGGAAATGAAGAATTGATGGCGGCAGCCTGATATTATATGAAGGAACCCAAACCCATACTTCTACTCCTTTAACACAAAGATATTTCTCAATTTTTTCTTACAATTTGTTTGTAATTTTTTCATAATTCTTGCTGTTTGTATTGTCTAAGCGCTTGTTGAGAGAGTCGCTACCTTCTACAACAAACCAAATTAATGTGTATACCCTGAACTTTATTATAAGTGTTTGTATAATGTACCTCCTCCTTTTTCATGGTTCCTTCCTCCCTACCCACTCCTCCCACCCCTTCTTCCACCACGCGATGAGCCCTGTCCTCCAACCCCCCCCTTTCCGCACCGTCACCGATTTGGTACCACTGTATGTAAAGTAACTCAATTTTCTTTGTAAATCTGTGCACATATTCAGGGGTTTGTGTGAATACCTATCACAGAGCTTTGTACATGTGCTAAATTAATTGATAAAGGTATCAAATATCTGTGCTGTGTGTACAGTACAGTCTACCACTTATCAAACAGTACCATGTAATTTATAGCTTTATATCTTACACTCACTCAAAGAGTACATAGTATTATGCCTCCCTCACACATTTTGAGATTGGGTAGGGGGATAACAGGGGTGGTAGGAGATCAGTTTGTTGGTAATGAGGTATACCTGTATTTGATGTACTTTAGTCATGGAACATTACATCTTAAACCAAAAGTTGAATGGATTATGCTTACACTAATGGAGTGTAAGGAGGGTGGGGAGGGGTTGGTGGAACCTGGGAGGGGGATCTTCTGGGGGATGAGGCATCCATGCATGTTCTGTAATTTGTTGGTGGTGGAACATTATACCTTGTACTAATATATTGGTGGAATGGTTGGGGGGGGGTGGGGTAGGAGGCGGGGATAGGGATGATTCTTTCTTGGAATGTGGCACTCCCTGCATTTCTTGTAGATTTCCATGTTGAACAGTGCCACAGAAAATGATACGTTCGAGCCTGTTTTGGAATTCTTATTTTTAATTCTTCAATTTCTCTCCTCAACCACAACAGATCAGGAAAATTTTACAAGCATGCGAGAAGAACCTGGTTGATACCCACAAACTGCAGTACGACGAACACAATCCGTTTGATATCTGCGCAGCTAGCTACAGGCCCATATACAGGTATGTCCTCTCAGAAGAAATTCATGCTACTAATAGAGTAAACGCATACTTCCAAATCATTCACTTTTACAAGCAGATGGCAACAGTGACTTCGTAGTTTGAACTTATGGAAATTATTTTACGGTTAAAGGCATTTTACGAGGGATGTAAGTAGTCGCTGCTTTCTAATAAGGTCGAGTCTAGCCAGTGATTTTTCAGACTTTTGAGTTGCTGTATTCTCTTTGGGGTGCGGGGGGGGGGGAGGAAATCATTCTTCTCACTTCACATTTTGAAATTGAAAGTGACTGGAGTCATTTCCCATGTTCAGAATGTATGGCAGTGATGAAAATCAGGTCTTCAAACCTGTCATTTATGATATATATCTCGCATATTTCATGATCTAAATTTAGAAAGAAATTAGAAATCAAAATTTTCCTGGAGATATGGTCATAAAATCGGGAGCTTGACTTGGGAATCGGGGAGAGATGGAAGTGCAATATGATGTTGTGCTAACTGTTTTTTTGTTTTGTTTTGTACTTTCTACTCTCAGAGGGAAACCAGTGGAGAAGTGCCCACTCAGTGGAGCATGTTACCTACCAGAATATAAGGGAGAGGTTTGCAGGGTAACCAAAGTCACAGAGATCGGTAAAGATTGTATAGGCTTGAGAGTCAGTCCGCTGCAGTTCCGCTGAGCAACTTTTAAACTCGAAAAAGAGTTTTGGACAATGTTGAGAGGGGATTTTCTTGTGGAAAAAACGATGAAACTTCAAAGACTATTTATTTTCTTCCTTGGAGGGTGAAGAAAAGATGTTGTATATCACATGCCTGGAAGGACTTGAAGAAGGGGTTGTTTTGTACTTATGACCCATGGCCTATAATGGGACATGTTCTGATCACATGCCATTTGATGGACATGATGGACATTTGATGGACATGATTGACTTCATTCATTGTAATGGTAAAAGATAGATATGGAAAATGTAGATGGGAAATATTTATAAGTAAAAATATTGGGGAAATTTTGTTTTTATTTTTCTGTTAATTGGTCAAACTCTTGAGATTTGACAGAAACTTCCAAAATGTTCTATAAACATAAATGTTATGACTACTAACTCCAGAATGTTTCATTGATATAATTATATCAGATTCAGTTACGATTTTTAAATTTAAAAAGTTTCGCAAACAGAACTAAGGACCTCTCAAATAAGCAAGGGAACATGTTATATCAAACTATGAGACATGTTATACATTTTTGTTGTTGAAATTTCAGTTTTATTTTGCCTGTGTATCTTTGACTTTCTTGTATGATAAAATCAGTTTTCATGCAAGTTATTCCACTTACTTATACTTACAAGTTATTCACTTAGAAAGTTTTACTAATAAGTTGGAAGTAAAAGTGCATATAAAAAGTTGATATAAGAGCACTGGAATCATTTTGGTGCTCTGGCTTCTGGCTAAAACCTTAGTTTTAATTTGCTGGTGTATCTTTGACTTTGTTGTGTGATAAAATCAATTTTCATGCAAATTTTTCAACCTTCACTTAGAAAGTTAAAAGAACGTAAGAAGTTGGAAGTAAAAGTTGATATAAGAGCATTGGAATCATTTTGATGCCCCGGCTTCAGTCATTTACTTGATAGATATATTATCTGAAGAGTGAAAACTTTTAGAGAAGTAGAAGTGAGGCACAAATACCATTGTTAACATTATGTCCAATTTGTACAGTTTATTTCACATCAAGGTGGTTATAAAATGAATCATGGAATTTACAAAAAAGGAAACAATATTCAGTTTACAACTTAGCCATGAAGTTTTAAACTGCGAAAGTGGGAGCCCTAGAAGCTAAATGGAATGTTGTAAAAACAAAATAGATGACCTAAATGTAAAACAAAAAAAATAATAAATGTGAACAAAATTTTATCTAACAAAAATCATTATTTCCTTCAAGTATTTAAATTGTTGTGTATCACAATACATGCATTCCTGACTATGTAACGGAAAATACAAAAAAAAACTAAAAATTGTTTAAATGTGTGTTTTTGTCATTGTTATTCCACGGTGGATCGTCCGTCTGTCAGTACTGATCGAGAATGGATCTGAATGTCAATGTTTTTATTATGATTTAATAATAATTTAATAATGAATGATAAATATATATATATATATATATATATATATATATACATATATATATATATACATATATATATATATATATATTGTTTGCACGGGGTACCGCCCGACGTGACACTACCCGTTTTCTAATTTATTACCCGAATCCTAGGCAAAGGGTGTTTTTTTTTGGCAGATTTCACATTGACTTGGTGCGGTGTTAGGCTACCATGTGGTCGCAGATAACAGCAATAACGAAAGTATTCCATGGATATTTTATAACTGCGTCACAATTTCCAGCTAATAAATAGATGCTTAGGCCAGATTACCCCATTGACTTAGTGTGGTGTTAGGCAACCATGTGGTCGAACGTAACAGCAATAATGAAAGTATTCCATGGATATCTTATAACTGCGTCACAATTTCAGCGAATAAACAGATGGGTTAGGCTTAGCTAGATTTCTCATTGACTTAGTATGGTGTTAGGCTACCATGTGGAAGAAATTGAAAGAATTCTCACAATTATTATTTATTCATTCGTTTATTTCATAGAAGGGAAGGCTGGCAAGGAATTTTACGAGATGTTTATGGATTATAGACAGGATAACTAAAAAATAATAATCGCAAGTGGCATTTTACTAATCGTTTATTCCAAATGCGATCAAATTCCGCGGATCGCGCAGCTAATGCGAACCCTGGGCCTGCACAAAAGATAGTAGTATTAACAACTGTTTAGGAGCTAAATTGGATATTTACATGGTCTGATCCAATAGACGTGGAGAACAAGCATAAGCAGCGGCGGCAGTGTGGGCTAGTAGTAATGTTAATTATATGAAGTTATTAACAAGTTAATGAAAGAAACAAAAGCAAATAAAAATTATTGAGGAACGTTTTATACCTTTTCTTATACCTACCTATTTGAACATGAAAACATTGTCAGTAGAGAATATAATTCATTTATTGTAGGCTATCCAATATGTAATTTCTTTTCACTTCATATTTTGAAAGTGACTCGAGTCATTTCCCTTTTTCAGAATGTTTGGCAGTGATGAAAGTCTTTCACCGCAATAGGGAGATTTACAAGTTTTCCATTCCAAAAATTGGGAAATGAGGAGAGTAGAGAATTAAGCAAAATGGAATTAAAAGTATAACAAAAATCATTTTGGGGGTATTTACACGTTACCTCTGAAATGATAAAAGGTCATGTAGAAATAATTGCAAAAGGTTAGCACTGCGGCAAACATTCAATATGTAGCCTACCCCCCCCCCCCCCAAAAAAAAAATAGTGATTTTTCCAAGTTCCTAATATATGAGTTGTCTGATATATTTATATATATCCAGTATATTTATGGATATATTTCTCGTATATTTCTGATCGCAATTTAGAAAGAAATTAGAAATCACGATAACCCAAGAAGGGAAGGTTGGACTAATATCATATTAATTTTAGTATGTAGTTGGTACACGTTCAGTGCAAGATTTTATTGAGGTCAAAGGTCATTTGGAGTCACCAGACGCCAAATTGTGGAAACTTTCTTTTTATAAGCTACTGTATCTCCCACCGACCAGCCTATAATATAACATGTGTGTTACGCCTCATACGAATAGGAGGCTATTGGCAATTGGAAATGAGCTTATGGGCATCCGTAGAATCTAATACTGCATATATTCAACGTGTCGCTCTAAGGCTTACTCTGCGTGCAAAAAGTGTACGTATTCTTTGTAGTATAGCGGTTCTATTGGACGTTTTCCGTCGTAGTTATTTCAGATTGGATGTAGTTTCGATGCGACCAGGCAGCGTTTATGAAACTTAACAGTTCGTCTAGTTCGATTTTTTACTATGACCAGTGCGAAATAATCGTGTAAAACGGTCTTAATCAGTGAGTTCACGAGCTATCGTCTGGATCGGCTGTTGGTCTCAATTTGAGTAGCTTCTTCCAACAGTTTCAGCATAGATAGTCCTTAAAAGTAACGTTCGACTTTCGTCACGTTTATGATTATGGGACAACTTTACAAACCTGGCTAGGCCTGTGAGCAAATTTATGTTGTCTAGGTTGGCAAGAATATGGTTCGTTAACACAACAACGTGAAGAATACCAGTCAGAATACCAATACTTCAAGGCATTGAAGACTCGCCCCAAACCACGTGTTTCCGTTGCTTGCAAGTGAAGTTTTTCTCTTGTCGCTACAAAATGCAGACAGTATCTTTAGCTGGACCTGAGATGTCCATCGCTGTATCGTTAGTACACTGTGCTGTGTGTTTTGACCGCAGCTGTTTGTACTGAGGTACACTAGTGTCTAATTACTGACGGTAGCAAGCTGTGTGTGCATTTGCTGGGATCGATGGTGGTGTGTAACACTTCTGTTACACCTCATTCGAAACAAGGTAAGATTACCGGCATTAGACGGTTCTTTTTGCGCGAGTCTTCACACACTTTAAATGCTGTTTAACTGTAATAGTAAACACCTTGTCTAAGGTTCAAACCCCAAAGGTGAAATCTTAATATTCTGCCTTTTCTCCGTCCAGTCTCCACCAGAGATATCATTTTGATATTTCTGCTCTTTTCCTCCTTCCATTCACTCCTTGAACATCACCCTCCGTTCCATTTTTGTAGAAAAACTTACGATGAAACATTGAACACTTCTATCGCTTAGCATGCAACTTCCGAGGAACAATACAAAACCGGAAAACATTTATGAACAACAAAGGTGATCAAAGTGATTTCAAAGTTTTTCAAGGTTTGATAAAACGCCCAGTGACAGCTTTGAACAAGTCCATTGTAGAAAAAACGATGAAACTTCAAAGACTATTAATTTTATCTTTATTGGACGACGGTGAAGAAAAGATGTTGTTTTTCATACGCCTGTAAGGACTTGAAGAGAGGGTTGTTTTGTACTTAAGACCCTTGACCTATAAAGGGAGTTGACATGTTCTGGTCACATGCCATTTGATGGACATGGCTTCATTCATTGTAATGGTAAAAGATAGATATGGAAAACGTAGATGGGAAATTTTTATAACTACAAATATTGGTGGAATTTTGCTTTGATTTTACTGTTAATTGGTCAAGCTCTGACATTTGTTTTGCAGATATTTTACAACTCTATTAAACTTGAAAGAAAGACTTCAATGTGGATGACAGTTTGCGTAGAAAGGGGGATGGGAGCAGGGGGGGGATGGAAGAAATACACATTCTGACAAAAATTTCCAGAATGCTCTATAAATATAAATGATATGACTACTAACTCCAGAATGTTTCATAATAGGTACGATTTGTAAATTTAAAACGTTTCACAAACAGAACCAAGGACCTCTCAAATAAGCAAGAGAACATGTTATATCAAACTATGAGACATGTTATACATTTGTTTTGTTGAAACTTTAGTTTTAGTTTGCCTGTGTATCTTTGACTTTCTTGTATGCTAAAATCAATTTTCATGCAAATTGTTCAACCTTCACTTAGAAAGTTAAAACAACGTAAGAAGTTGGAAGTAAAAGTTGATATAAGAGCACTAGAATCATCATTTTAGTGCTCTAGCTTCAGTCATTTACTCTTCCAAAAGCTGATAGATATAGTATCTGAACACAGAACAGTGAAAGCTTTTAGAGAGAAATAGAAGTGAGGCACAAATACCATTGTTAACATTATGTCCAATTTGTACAAGTTTATTTCACATCAAGGTGGTTATAAAATGAATCATGGAATTAAAGCAATAAAGGAAACAATATTCAGTTTACAACTTAGCCATTAAGTTTTAAACTTCAAAAGTGAGAGCAATAGAAGCTAAATGGAATGTTGTAAAAACAAAATAGATGATCTAAATGTAAAATAAAAAATAAACGAAAAAAAAAGAAAAAAGAATTTGACCAAAATTTTATCTAACAAAAATCGTTATTTCCTTCAAATATTTAAATTGTTGTGTATCACAATACATGCATTCCTGACTATGCTACGGAAAATACAAAAAACTGTCAATAGCTATCTATTAAAATGTTTTTTTTTGTCGTTGTTGTTATTCCACGGTGGATCGTCTGTCAGTACTGATCAAGAATGGATCTGGAACGCCAAAGTTTTTTATGAATTAATAGCAATATTAATTCACACAATAAAGTTGTGTGAGTTTATTATATATAATATAGTAATATTATATATAACATATATAATTAAATTATATATATAATTAAATATATATATTATCATAAAATAATAATAAGACACATATATATATAGCTGCAGGCGTGAAACTCGAGTAACAACTTGCTGTAAGTTACCGTATAGGGTATATATATATGTATATATATATATATATATATATATATATATATATATATATATATATATGTATATATATATATATATATATATATATATATATATTTTATACTTTTTCTTTTTTAATCAGGCTATCAAATTCCCAGTGAGACAACCAATCACATGACTTGTTGTACTAACAACCACAACACACAAGCTTTGAGAATCCAGGATACATATATTGGACATACGTACTGGACATTTTCAATATTGGGTCATTTATCACAGATTTTGCGTACAAGGTATGACAATAACTAAACTTCAAGACAATTTTGACTTGCCTTTACTGACAATATTAAGATATTTATGCAATATCATTTGCATATTACAAATTACTGCAAATGCAAATAACTGCATATTGCAAACTTACCTATTTCATCTATTTAAAATGTAACATTGAGATTGTTACACAGATTCAAAAAAGGCACATGACAACAAGAGACCGTGCAAGAAATAGTAGAATACTCCAGAGGTTCTTCCAAAATAAAAATAAACTTACAAACACTTTGAGAGAAAAGACATTTGAAACTCATTGGTTATTTTGAACAGTACAGACATGTCTGTTTGCTTTTAAAAAGAAATATCTAAGAATATAGCTTACACCATGTATGAATGATAACCCACAGTAGCATAGCCAGAGAGGAGAAGGGGGGGGAGGGGAGGTTGATCCCAACTCCATGAGATGGGACAGAATATGGAAGAAGTTATCCAATCAGAGAAGCAAAATTTATTTCTAATATCAAAGCAGCTATTAATTGATGCTCAAAATTTTGTTGCTTTTTTTTTTAAATAGACCCAACAAGGATGGCTAATAAATTTGGTGAATTAACAAGAACATTCCTCTGAAATAACCAGAGTTTTCAAAGATTTTGTGAATAGATTGATTCCTCATCTCCCTAGCTATGCCCATGGTGATTATTGCAAAAGAACATGTAAAAGATTCTCTTATCTTAAGGTAAAGTAAATCTCTTTGGTGAGCAGTGGAGAGAAATTAAAAATTATTGAATAGTAGAAAAATATTGGTCAAGTAGATGAAAGATCCCGGTGTAGATTATTTGAAAGGCAATTTTGCTTGAATCGTTAAGACACAGAATACATGGCACATAAGAATGGAATAATTAAGTAAGGATTGGAAAAACAATCTGCATATATTATGAATAATTGCCAAACTTTCAGCTAACTCAAGAAAGCTACTTCCAAACACTAAACAGATATACACACTTGCCCCGTTAGGCTTTCAGCTAACTCAAGAAAGCTACTTCCAAACCCTAGAAAGATGTGACAAACTTGCACTGTTCTCGCTTTCACAACTCCCCACGGCTTTGCTTCAATCACAGTGACCAGTTGACGCAAGAGGGGAGAATTCTGCATTTTTAATTGCCTCAAAGTTCCTTAGAGACTGCCTTATTTCTTTAAGCTTTGAGGAGTCTTAAGGAGTCCTCCAGAATGTGTCATTGGATGGTAGAGTACCCCGTGTCCAAGGTAATAATTCCATGGTCAATCAGAGACCCTGACATATTTGAGATTGGGGCTAAGAGGATGGGGAATGGGGTGTGACAAGGATCAGGAAATGTTGAGCTGCTTTGGAGGACATATCTGTTACCACCTCAATGTGGAAATCATTGCGGGTTGCCATGCCCCCATCTCCCAATGTCGGGGGACCTGGGTCAACACATGAGAATATATTACTGGTAGAATAAATTATCGTATCATGTATCAGATATGCAAGCATGTAGATTAAAGTGTTTGGCAAAGAAAGTACCAAACCTGTCTGTTGCTTGAGGTCAAATCAGCACAAAACTCTTGCTTTTAGTAATCATAAACAGGGTCGTAGAGACGTTCGGAATACATATGTCTGAAAGACTAACGCAACTTGCATATTAGTTACTATGGAATCACAGCATTTCATTTCTCATAGTTGTTCTCTCCTCGTTAACGTAAATAACAAATTAATATTAATTTGTTACTGCTAGAGCAGTGACGTCTTACACTCCCAAAAAGTGACATATCATAAAAGTATAAAAGAGTTTAACATTGAGCGAAGAAGACTATATCATTTCCAATATGTTTGAAAGAAATACAAATGACCTTTGACATCCATGCTGTCATGCGACCATTTTAAATGTCAACAGAACAAGTGCCAGCATGTTCATTTCAATTTGTAAAAAAATTCTATTTTTTCACCTGAAAATCCTAAAGACAATATCATAACAACAAACCATGAGAAAATATATCTAATTTCTTCTTTTAAATCTAAGGACTGTTTAATAATATAACTTTCTTGTAAATGTAGTTATTTTATTACATTAAAATCATTCATTGTATAATTTATCATATATGAGATTTATAATATATAAATTTGCATATCTTGACATATTACATTTTATGAAAAAGTTTCTTTATAAATTCAACAGGGATTAAAAAATACAGATCAATTCTTTTTTTTTCTTCAGAATCTTTAACATAATTACCTTAAGTCTTTGCACACACGGTTCAAATAAACTTACTTGTACACTTTGGTAGTTATAACGCAAACCAGTGGGTTCAACACACACTGGCTGCTTTTACATGATTCCCTAAACACTGAGTAAATGTAATACTGTCAATCGCCACGGAAACTGTCCCAGATCCTGGTGCTGCATATTCCTTACATGTTTACATTGTTATTCTGTAAAAAAAAAAAAAAAAAAAAAAAAAAAAAAAAAATTAAATTGAACACGATTGGCTATGAGAGTGACATCTTTTTTATCTTACGAGCAAAAGTGAATAGCGCCCTCGGCGAGCAGACCGGTTGGTAAGTCTATAATTGTGCTCACTTTCTAACAAGTTGTCTGTACAGGTATTTTATCTTCATGGATTCGTAACTCGTACTCTGGACAATATGGAAATCGACTAGTATAGACAATAGCACAATATATGAACATGAGGGCAATCAATGGACTTGCAGACCTCATCTCCTTCATGACTTTACTCTTGGCAGCATCATTTTTAAGTATGCCATTTGTTCACACAGTCAGTTTGAACTTGAACAGGCTTACGGAGTAGGAAGGAGTTGGCGACACTCTTGAGCACACTTTAGGTCAAATTGGACTTTGAGCACAATTGACCTTTTCCTCGGACCTAAACACCAAAATCTGCACTATTCGTTCCTAACACACTTTTTACTCACTCACTCACTCACTCCTTGACACACTCAATCACTCACTAAAACACTCACACAATTCCTCACATTTCTGATGTGGGGGGTAAAGTACACTATTTCATCTCCCTATACATTACATGTAGGGAGATAAGATAAAAACATGTACTAATAATTTTTTTTTAAAGTACTTATAAAAAAAAAGTAAAAAAAAGGTACTGAAAAAAAGTAAATGAATTTGTTTTTAAAAAGTACTAAAATTAAATCTGTATTGTACTTCTATTAAACTAATTTTGTAACAAGCTGCAGGGGTCAGTGTCCCAGAACAAAACACAATCTGTGCTACCTGAGTAACGCTATGTCAAGTCATAACCAAAAAAACTGTACATCTCCATGCTGTCTCAAAAGTTTACTTTTGGCGGATCAAGAATCCATTTGCCCAGTCACGTGTGTCAGAAGCTGCTTGGTCAGTGCTGACCCTTGGTACCTGATACTAACGTGGGGGGTGGTGGGGGGGGGGTGGGGTAATCAGCATTCTTTCTTTACATCCTTTACAGCCGACTTTTATTATAGCAGATCAGCAATCCCATGTTATAGAGGTTACTGTAATACTCTTTAAGGTCATGAACCTGTGTGGTTGACGCTTAGACGTAGTTCTCGAGTCTCTACGGAGATGTGTGTCTCATGTTTTAATGTAAAGATTAAGGGTCTCTTACCCCATTCTGTTTTCCATTGGCTTGAAACAAGCTAGTGATGTTTGCATCTGTTCTAGGAGTACCAGTGCTTGCTGGTCGCGGTGTCTGATTGCTCGGCTAAGGGAGTTTTGAAAAAGGAATGGAAGGATATTAATTCATGAGCAACAAAATATATATGATTGAGCACCAAAATGCACATGATTTGAGCACCACAATATATATGAGCACCAATATATATAAGCACCAATAAATATATATGTATAAGCACAATATATAAGCACAATAAACATATATATATATAATCACAATATATATACTTATATATATCTATAGTAAATAAATAAAGAACGACACACCAGAAAAATTCCACTCTACGACCGGGACTCATCAGACGAAGGTAGGAATCGAACCCAGGATCTTGCGTCACAGACCAAAGTCCGTACCACTGGACCACAGTGATTCTACTGTGTGTTAATGCGTATAAATTGGCTTTGTATTGTTATTGAGGGTGTATTACCCAAGTGCTATGATTGTATTGAGTGCACCCCTGGTGCTTTGAATCTGACAATTTACACAAAATAACCACTCTCTATAGTCAAGCCAAGCCGTATATAAGAAATGAATGTGTAGAAAGTGGTATGACAGATAAAGAGTAAACAAATAGAACAGCCAGTTTATAATAAATCATCCATAAATCAACTAGTTGCCTTGGTAACTGTAATTTTCCCCTGCATTATATTGTTGCTACTAGCCATACCACCAAACATTTAGAATTACACCTTACAGGAATGGAATTAGGGCAATACAAAAGGTACCTTTGTGATGGTAAAAACCTTAAGGTAAGTCCACTAGAAAAGTGTGTTAATGATTACATCATTCTATGGAGTCAACAGCCTAAATTTAGAACCACCATCGCTCTGCCTTCACTGCGACACTAAGGATTTGAGGAAGAACCTTACCCCCGTGTGTTTATTAGCCGTGGCGGATTGCTGCGAGGAACTGTACTGGACGGTGAATAAACCGGTGAAGTCAGTCGCCCTTCGTTCTTCTTCCAGGACATTCCCATTGGTCCCGTGATGGGAGAATCCATCGACGTTGTTCTGCAGCGAGCCGTCCGGGCCCATCAGGCAGCCTATCTGGGACGTCCGTACATGGTACGGAAAGTTGGTATTAGCTGCCGACGGCCTCGTCAATATCTAATAGAAGAAATGTAGATGATTACAAATAAAATTTAATTACTTTTAATACTTAAAAACTTAATTAGTTTTACTTAAATTACAAGTCTAGGTCAGAATGATATTTTGATGGGAGATTAGTGGAATTAACAGCGATTAGCATCAACATATCGCAATGCAGCACGATGTTACTGAACGTTACCAAGAAGACAAAACAAGGCTATCAGGATCAATACAGATATGACTCACAATGTAACTAACCTAGCTCTCTATCCTATCATTATCCTACCTAACTAAGGATATGTTTTACTGTATGTACCAAGAAGCCTGTATATACTATCAGTGTCAAGAGACTTACTTTCTCAACATTCCTCTACTCTTCAACATACCACAATCAAGGAGAACGTTATCCTATACTTATCAAGATGCCAGTATGAATTATCACTACCAATACAGAATGACTTTACCATACTCCATAACATTTATATACAAGGATATGTTATCCTATACTTACCAAGATGCCAGTATGAGCTATCAATACCAATACAGGAATGACTTATATTCCATACAATAATAATAGGCATATTATCCTATACTTACCAAGAAGCCAGTATGTGCTATCAATACCTATACAGAATGACTTAACCTTTCAACTCCATCATACTCCATACCATTATACAGAGGCCTGTTATCCTATACTTACCAAGAAGCCAGTATGTGCTATCAGGGCCACAGAGAGTTCTATTGCATTCATAGCTTTCTCTCGCCACCATTTTGGCATCACTAGGGTTGCTATGATGATCATGATGGGCATAGCCAAAAACCTGAAGGAGAAAATGTCATGTGCAAAAAACAGTTTTTTTAATGATGTAAAGTTGAAACAGTAAAGTTAGTGGAATTTGTATATTTCTTCAGACTGTGAGAAAATCAATTGATATACATCAGTTCTGTCAGAATATGTAGGCTACCTCAATTCACTATCATTAAGAAAACCACAACCCTAACTCAGCTATAACAACCAAATTCCTACAGTCCCAATCAAAGTTTATCAATAACAAGACTTCCAAAAACTCAGTAACCTTGGTGGTGTATGAATATTTTGCAGCCTATGAGAAATCAGCCAATGTTTAATTGCAATTAGGAACATTTGATTTCAGAGATGTTTTAGACCTGTAGAAACTGATTGGTTGTTCCCAACTGTTTACCTTCATGTAACAGATGCATGGAATATATTATATCTTCTGTGAAATAAATTTCGAATCATGTCTCACCATAGCGTGTATGCGAAGAAGAAAGGCACATAAAACAAAGACTTCTCGGGGTAGTGTTTCAGGGTGAAGAATATTGCGTAAATAAACCACAGCCATGTTAGACCTCGTAAGAGCACAAGCCCGAATCCTGCTAGACTCTCGTAGAAGTACAGCACTTCTCCAGGATCAAAGACCTTCAAGAAATCACAAAATACAGAATACAAGTTTACAGAATACAAATACTGAATACAAATACAGAATACAAATATGTACATACAAATACAGAATACAAATATGTACATTCAAATACAGACATACAAATACAGAATACACATATGTACATAGAAATACAGACTACAAATATGTAGATACAAACACAGACATACAAATACAAATATGTACATGTACAAATACAGAATAAAAATGTGTACAAACGAATACAGAATACAAATGTATAGATACAAATACAGACATACAAATAATGAATACAAATATGTACATACAAATACAGACAAAAATACAGAATACAAATATGTAAATACAAATACAGAATACAACTGCAAACATACAAATACAGAATACAAATATGTACATACAAATACAGACAAAAATACAGAATTACTCAGTTATCTTTATGAAGGAAAAACTTAATCATGTTATAAACATTAAAATTGTAAATGTTTCCATTTAAGTTTTGTTGAACAATTATGACACATCAGGACAAAGAAGTTTTTTATTTGGATAGTTGAGCCATTAGTACATACCACTGCTTCATAGATGAATAAAGCTGTATAAACTAAACAATAGATAGCCATAAGAACTGTGATCTTAATGGATCCAGAATGGCTGAGCCGTCCTCTGAAAACAAAACAAACAAACAAACAAAAGATATTATCAACTTGATGAAACTAAGTGTGTTACTTTCCTATAATATTTATGATGTACGTATCCATTGTGTTAAATGAATACTCGTAAAATGAGCAACACATTGAAACCAAACCTTTCCAATTTGCCAGTTTGGAGAGTCACAGTTTCCAAGAAAGTCCTTGGAGATCATTTCAAAATACTTAGCATTAGGAGATTAATGCCTAGTTCTGATGACTAACACATCAATAAGGAGCAAAACATAGGTGTTAAAACTAACAGGAATACAGAAACTAACACAAACCTACATATTTCTTTGTATTCCTCAGCCATGAATGTTCATGCCAACAGGAATACAGAAACTAACACATACCTACATATTATTTTGTATTCCTCAGCCATGAGTCTTAAAGCCAACAGGAATACAGAAACTAACACATACCTACATATTATTTTGTATTCCTCAGCCATGAGTCTTAAAGCAAACAGGAATACAGAAACTAACACATACCTACATATTATTTTGTATTCCTCAGCCATGAGTCTTAAAGCCAACAGGAATACAGAAACTAACACATACCTACATATTATTTTGTATTCCCCAGCCATGAGTCTTAAAGCCAACAGGAATACAGAAACTAGCACGTTATTTGTATAACGTAATCAAATTCTACATTAAGTTAACATACCCTGATATTTGCATTATTTTCCCTAAGCCACATGTATTAATATTGACAGGCCTACGAATAAAAAAATCTATGGCAAATTATAATATATCACGCTCTATTGTATTCTTATGACATGAGTAATAATATCAACAAAATAGAGAAAACTAAGGAAATCTACAGTGAACGTAGTTTGTATGTTTGCTATTCTTAGCAATTATTAACATCAATATAATTCTCTTTGCATTTCATTGTATATTTATATTACAGAAAATCAATAGTTTAAAGCCTAGGTGACTGGAATTCTTTAAGGCTTGGGTGTTATTGATTATCTCCCAGCCTTCAGAATTCACATCAAACAGAGAAACTAGGAGACATCAATGGTGACATACCTTAATATTATTGTGTTCACCTTATCTTTGAGAATTCACATCAAAAGGAAAAGGGGAGCTAAGCACAGTCAAACTCAACTTGTTATAGTGTATCCCTTTGAATATTGGCATCAACAGATCAAGTAAGGAACACCAGATGTGGTATACCTTGTTATTGTATATCCCTTACCCATAAGTATTCATATGTATGGAGAAACCTAGGGACATTTACAGACTTAACATACCTTGTTATTGTGTATCCCTTACCACTTAAAGTATTAATATCTATGGAGAAACCTAGGGACATTTACAGACTTAACATACCTTGTTATTGTGTATCCCTTACCACTTAAAGTATTAATATCGATGGAGAAACCTAGGGACATTTACAGACTTAACATACCTTGTTATTGTGTATCCCTTACCACTTAAAGTATTAATATCGATGGAGAAACCTAGGGACATTTACAGACTTAACATACCTTGTTATTGTATATCCCTTACCCATAAGTATTCATATGTATGGAGAAACCTAGGGACATTTACAGACTTAACATACCTTGTTATTGTGTATCCCTTACCACTTAAAGTATTAATACCGATGGAGAAACCTAGGGACATTTACAGACTTAACATACCTTGTTATTGTTTATCCCTTACCACTTAAAGTATTAATACCGATGGAGAAACTTAGGGACATTAACAGACTTAACATACCTTGTTATTGTGTATCCCTTACCCATAAGTATTCATATGTATGGAGAAACCTAGGGACATTTACAGACTTAACATACCTTGTTATTGTATATCCCTTACCCATAAGTATTCATATGTATGGAGAAACCTAGGGACATTTACAGACTTAACATACCTTGTTATTGTGTATCCCTTACCACTTAAAGTATTAATACCGATGGAGAAACCTAGGGACATTTACAGACTAAACATACCTTGTTATTGTGTATCCCTTACCACTTAAAGTATTAATATCGATGGAGAAACCTAGGGACATTTACAGACTTAACATACCTTGTTATTGTGTATCCCTTACCACTTAAAGTATTAATACCGATGGAGAAACCTAGGGACATTTACAGACTTAACATACCTTGTTATTGTTTATCCCTTACCACTTAAAGTATTAATACCGATGGAGAAACCTAGGGACATTTACAGACTTAACATACCTTGTTATTGTGTATCCCTTACCCATAAGTATTCATATGTATGGAGAAACCTAGGGACATTTACAGACTTAACATACCTTGTTATTGTTTATCCCTTACCCATAAGTATTCATATGTATAGAGAAACCTAGGGACATTTACAGACTCAACATACCTTGTTATTGTATATCCCTTACCCATAAAAATTCATATGTATGGAGAAACCTAGGGACATTTACAGACTCAACATACCTTGTTATTGTATATCCCTTACCCATAAGTATTCATATGTATGGAGAAACCTAGGGACATTTACAGACTTAACATACCTTGTTATTGTTTATCCCTTACCCATAAGTATTCATATGTATGGAGAAACCTAGGGACATTTACAGACTTAACATACCTTGTTATTGTATATCCCTTACCCATAAGTATTCATATGTATGGAGAAACCTAAGGACATTTACAGACTTAACATACCTTGTTATTGTATATCCCTTACCCATAAGTATTCATACCGATGGAGAAACCTAGGGACATTTACAGACTCAACATACCTTGTTATTGTATATCCCTTACCCATAAGTATTCATATGTATGGAGAAACCTAGGGACATTTACAGACTCAACATACCTTGTTATTGTATATCCCTTACCCATAAGTATTCATATGTATGGAGAAACCTAGGGACATTTACAGACTTAACATACCTTGTTATTGTTTATCCCTTACCCATAAGTATTCATATGTATGGAGAAACCTAGGGACATTTACAGACTTAACATACCTTGTTATTGTATATCCCTTACCCATAAGTATTCATATGTATGGAGAAACCTAGGGACATTTACAGACTTAACATACCTTGTTATTGTATATCCCTTACCCATAAGTATTCATACCGATGGAGAAACCTAGGGACATTTACAGACCTAACATACCTTGTTATTGTATATCCCTTACCCATAAGTATTCATATGTATGGAGAAACCTAGGGACATTTACAGACTTAACATACCTTGTTATTGTATATCCCTTACCCATAAGTATTCATATGTATGGAGAAACCTAGGGACATTTACAGACTAAACATACCTTGTTATTGTGTATCCCTTACCCATAAGTATTCATATGTATGGAGAAACCTAGGGACATTTACAGACTTAACATACCTTGTTATTGTATATCCCTTACCCATAAGTATTCATATGTATGGAGAAACCTAGGGACATTTACAGACTTAACATACCTTGTTATTGTGTATCCCTTACCACTTAAAGTATTAATACCGATGGAGAAACCTAGGGACATTTACAGACTAAACATACCTTGTTATTGTGTATCCCTTACCACTTAAAGTATTAATATCGATGGAGAAACCTAGGGACATTTACAGACTTAACATACCTTGTTATTGTGTATCCCTTACCACTTAAAGTATTAATACCGATGGAGAAACCTAGGGACATTTACAGACTTAACATACCTTGTTATTGTTTATCCCTTACCACTTAAAGTATTAATACCGATGGAGAAACCTAGGGACATTTACAGACTTAACATACCTTGTTATTGTGTATCCCTTACCCATAAGTATTCATATGTATGGAGAAACCTAGGGACATTTACAGACTTAACATACCTTGTTATTGTTTATCCCTTACCCATAAGTATTCATATGTATGGAGAAACCTAGGGACATTTACAGACTTAACATACCTTGTTATTGTATATCCCTTACCCATAAGTATTCATATGTATGGAGAAACCTAGGGACATTTACAGACTCAACATACCTTGTTATTGTATATCCCTTACCCATAAGTATTCATATGTATGGAGAAACCTAGGGACATTTACAGACTTAACATACCTTGTTATTGTTTATCCCTTACCCATAAGTATTCATATGTATGGAGAAACCTAGGGACATTTACAGACTTAACATACCTTGTTATTGTATATCCCTTACCCATAAGTATTCATATGTATGGAGAAACCTAGGGACATTTACAGACTTAACATACCTTGTTATTGTATATCCCTTACCCATAAGTATTCATACCGATGGAGAAACCTAGGGACATTTACAGACTCAACATACCTTGTTATTGTATATCCCTTACCCATAAGTATTCATATGTATGGAGAAACCTAGGGACATTTACAGACTCAACATACCTTGTTATTGTATATCCCTTACCCATAAGTATTCATATGTATGGAGAAACCTAGGGACATTTACAGACTTAACATACCTTGTTATTGTTTATCCCTTACCCATAAGTATTCATATGTATGGAGAAACCTAGGGACATTTACAGACTTAACATACCTTGTTATTGTATATCCCTTACCCATAAGTATTCATATGTATGGAGAAACCTAGGGACATTTACAGACTTAACATACCTTGTTATTGTATATCCCTTACCCATAAGTATTCATACCGATGGAGAAACCTAGGGACATTTACAGACTTAACATACCTTGTTATTGTATATCCCTTACCCATAAGTATTCATATGTATGGAGAAACCTAGGGACATTTACAGACTTAACATACCTTGTTATTGTATATCCCTTACCCATAAGTATTCATATGTATGGAGAAACCTAGGGACATTTACAGACTTAACATACCTTGTTATTGTATATCCCTTACCCATAAGTATTCATATGTATGGAGAAACCTAGGGACATTTACAGACTTAACATACCTTGTTATTGTGTATCCCTTACCCATACGTATTAATATCAATGGAGAAACCTAGGGACATTTACAGACTTAACATACCTCGTTATTGTTTATCCCTTACCACTTAAAGTATTAATACCGATGGAGAAACCTAGGGACATTTACAGACTTAACATACCTCGTTATTGTGTATCCCTTACCCATACGTATTAATATCGATGGAGAAACCTAGGGACATTTACAGACTTAACATACCTTGTTATTGTGTATCCCTTACCACTTAAAGTATTAATACCGATGGAGAAACCTAGGGACATTTACAGACTTAACATACCTTGTTATTGTTTATCCCTTACCACTTAAAGTATTAATATGGATGGAGAAACCTAGGGACATTTACAGACTTAACATACCTTGTTATACATCCCTAACCCATACGTATTAATATCAATGGAGAAACCTAGGGACATTTACAGACTTAACATACCTTGTTATTGTTTATCCCTTACCACTTAAAGTATTAATATCGGTGGAGAAACCTAGGGACATTTACAGACTAAACATACCTTGTTATTGTGTATCCCTTACCACTTAAAGTATTAATATCGGTGGAGAAACCTAGGGACATTTACAGACTTAACATACCTTGTTATTGTGTATCCCTTACCACTTAAAGTATTAATATCGATGGAGAAACCTAGGGACATTTACAGACTAAACATACCTTGTTATTGTGTATCCCTTACCACTTAAAGTATTAATATCGATGGAGAAACCTAGGGACATTTACAGACTAAACATACCTTGTTATTGTGTATCCCTTACCACTTAAAGTATTAATATCGGTGGAGAAACCTAGGGACATTTACAGACTTAACATACCTTGTTATTGTGTATCCCTTACCACTTAAAGTATTAATATCGGTGGAGAAACCTAGGGACATTTACAGACTAAACATACCTTGTTATTGTGTATCCCTTACCACTTAAAGTATTAATATCGATGGAGAAACCTAGGGACATTTACAGACTAAACATACCTTGTTATTGTCTCCCTTACCACTGAAAGTATTAATATCGGTGGAGAAACCTAGGGACATTTACAGACTTAACATACCTTGTTATTGTGTATGCCTTACCACTCAAAGTATTAATATCGTTGGAGAAACCTAGGGACATTTACAGACTAAACATACCTTGTTATTGTGTATCCCTTACCACTTAAAGTATTAATATCGATGGAGAAACCTAGGGACATTTACAGACTAAACATACCTTGTTATTGTGTATCCCTTACCCATAAGTATTAATATCGATGGAGAAACCTAGGGACATTTACAGACTTAACATACCTTGTTATTGTGTATCCCTTACCACTTAAAGTATTAATATCGATGCAGAAACCTAGGGACATTTACAGACTAAACACACCTTGTTATTGTGTATCCCTTACCACTCAAAGTATTAATATCGATGGAGAAACCTAGGGACATTTACAGACTTAACATACCTTGTTATTGTTTATCCCTTACCACTTAAAGTATTAATACCGATGGAGAAACCTAGGGACATTTACAGACTTAACGTACCTCGTTATTGTGTATCCCTTACCACTTAAAGTATTAATACCGATGGAGCAACCTAGGGGCATTTACAGACTTAACGTACCTCGTTATAGTGTATCCCTTTGCCATGAGTATTAACATCAACAGAAATACAGCATCGGATGTCGCCTGAAATATTCTGGCGGTCGTTCGCCAGAAGGGGGCCTCGGTCCCGGTGCGGGCGTAATTGAAGTAGAATATGATGAAACAACACAATGACAAAACTGTGAAGAAGAAAAAGGGAGCAATATTATTCAAACATACATGTAATATTGTAGGATAACTTGCCTCTGTAGAAAGTGTTCAATGATTTAGTTTTTGGACTAGTATTTAGTTCTGTGGCCTTTCCTGGGTCCACAGTCTCTGTAGCTTCTTTCTGCTACACCCAGGGGTGGGGGGGGGGGCATGGTGGGTCATTGAGAGCAAAACCTTGGATAACATTGTTCATGGAGCAACATAATTGTAACTTTTACAAAAAATGGGTAGAACATATCAATACACTTCTTCACTTGAGTTTAAAATTTGTTTTACATTGAGTAGGGTGGACTGAAAGATATTTGAGTTTCATGAAAACCAAAAAGCTGACCATCATGAGGGTAGAGCTTCTAGCCTTGGTTGGATGATAAAGAAAGGCTTCCAAAACCCCTTATGATCAGTCCCTGAATATACCACGGTCTGAAAAGGTTTTCCCGATGAGTGAAATTTCAAAAAGGAGCTTAACCTGTTAAATGGATTATTTTGGGATTACTACACGACTGCAGATATTTGTATGGATTTCAGGCCATTCGGTTTTCTCGACATAAATGTGACCTCTTAAGAGGGTCATCAAAAAAGACGTTTCCCTTCCAAGTTGAACAAGTTTGTTTTAAAATGAAAGATCATGGCCTTGAATTACTTACAGTATAGTATGACTGTTGCAACAAACATCTTGTAGGTGGTATGCAGAAGTTGCTTTTGTCTCAAAACAGCTGTATTTAAAGGAAATAAGGATTAAAATAAATTAAATGTGCATATTCAAAGCAGATTATATGAAAAATTTATGTTAATTTTTTTAATAATGTGAGCATGGAGAATGGGAGGCTTAACTATATTGTTGTTAGTAACCAAACAACAAGGGGGAGTCTTCGGGAAGAAAATTAATAAAGTCATTAAGAGTTCCTGCCACAAAATGTCCATTATCAATTTAAATATTGTACTCAGTTTACACATCATATGCACAGTGCTTGTTACTAAACATACTGATCTGAATTCAAACTTAATTTGCTCTTAAAAATAAGATAAGAATAAACATCCTCTTTTGTTTATTGACTGTTGTCTTTTGTTGCAGTTTATGACAAAGTTCAGTTTTTATGTCATTGAGGCATTTTGTAGACCAAGATGAATTGAATAATAAACTTATTACAATGCATAACATTTACTAGTTTTAACTTTCATTGGGTCAAACAACTTAATATTTAGGCTGTCCGATTTTTATTTATAAATCGTGATCCTGTTTGTAGTAAAACTGGCAGGAATTGATGACTAATACACAAGATTAGCTTTAGATAGAGATGCAGGATTTGAAGTACTTAATCCAATTAACAAAATGTTGAGAAGATTGCTGTGTTTTGAGTTTGAATTACCCTGAGTTTCCAGTTTGATAAGAATCAAGTCATCCTCACACCCGCCCAACTGAAGACTGAAAAAGGTTCAACTCAAAGTGACCTGCATGACCTACAGTAGTTCTCAATAGCTTGCAAGATCCATGGGGAGTACAACTGACCCACACACACAAAACAACAGATGAGCGCTCACTGAATGAATGTTTTCTGTTAATGAACAGTGCTCGCTTTAGGTCACATGCTCATGCACATGCTCTCAGCTCTACATAATTTGAGAGCACATGCTCTCTGCTCTACGATCCCCATAATTTGTCTACGTTACGACGGTCAGGGTGGAGTCGGGTCATATTTCGCTGGGCAGTGCGCAGCCATGTACTTTATACAATACTTTTAATCAAGACCATTTGGCAAGGCAGTAAAATGAAGTAACAAGGTTGTTAAACTTGAAGATTAAATATTCTTAACTAGAGATGAGAAATACTTACACGCTACGACATAGGTAAAGAAAATGACAAGGATATAACAGACCAACATAACCATGTCTGTCTCTAGGATGCCTGCAGGGTGAGTAGAATTAGGTGATAAAAAATGAAGATTTGCGGTTAGATTCACAGCATAACAGATCAGGTCAAATTGAGAATGTTATGATGTAAAGAGAGGAAGTTAAAAACCAAAACCAAGATACGGGGCAAAATACGGGAAATTGTTAGTGTGCACAACCAAAACAAAAAGTGTAACCTTGAGAATAGAACTCTTGGATACCATCAGATGGTGGTCATAAGGCCAAAAAAAAAAAATACCACTATGCAAAAATATGTACCAGATGTTAGAAGTTGTTTGATGTAACAAAAAAGATTATGGTGCCAAATGTATGTGGATTTGGAGGATAATGGCAATTGCGTGAGGTGGCGGTGATGGGATGGGGGTGGGGGTGGGGGGTGTGTGGAGTGGAGTGAATTTTTGGTAAAAACTAAAATCTTCAAATGCAATTGCCCAAAATTGGTTCACAGATTGTGCCTGTTAACATGTGACATTTATTGTGTGACTGGCCATGTATAACATTCATGCTAGCTTTTACATAGTCATGACTTTTTCAAATCTATTTTGAAATATTTCTCTTTTTTGTTGTTGCTGAGATTACTACAGCAGGAGGTCCCATTTAGACGAGATACAAGACTAAATTTGAGAAAACAAGTCACCCGTCAGAAAAAGGTGCACAGAGAAAATGGGATTAGATGGTAAAACATGATCTGAGGTGCAGTAGAACATCACAAAGACCAATAAACAAGTTCTAACAAGGTGACAGATATATCGGACGGGAGATCAGTGATATTGCATACCGTACACAAACCTATCCATTACGAAAACAAAGACATCTTTTACAGTCGAACGTAGTATCATCACTGAATAATTTGTGGCAAAAACCTCTAGTGAAGACTATATGGTCACATTCTATCATTTTGCTATGTTACTAATGATTTTCAAAAGGGTGCCAACTGTTTCCTCTACCAACCCCCCCCCCCCTGTCCTCCCCTTAGTACCCACTAAATCCTATGCATGGTTATCAACCTGCAACATTTGCTATGTACATGCTGGGAGGTGGGTGCAGGTAAGCAAACTTTAGCCAAACTGGATGATAGTTTACTTGAAAGTGGCAGTTTTTCACTACTGTACGTATGTGCTGAAATTACTGCTAATTAGTGAATTACCAAAAGGTTAGTGCAAGTGCTTCAAACAGTAACTATAAACTACTCTTTCAAAGTGTTGTTACGGAGTTTAGTATTTCGTGCCAAGTGATGATTAGATCCCTTCACCAGTTTCAAAATCCGTCCAGTCGACTCACCGGTTACATAATAGACTAGTAACATGAGAATGAAGTACCAGAAACAAAAGGCCATGTCTGACTCCAAAATGCCTGGTAAAGTAGGGAAGTAACAGAGATGGGACGAGGAGGTGTGGTTACAATACAAACGTAATAATAATAACAATCTTCAGAGAGAGACCCCCAATGAATAGTCAAGTCCTGTGCACCACCCCAAAGGTGTGACAAGTTGCCCCCCCCCCCATGACCACACCCTGTGTAAATTAATGTGGAGGGTGTTGTTGTCAAAATGGCTATTACGACATTTCACCTGCGATGTATAAGACAGGTTTGAGACCCCGGCCAGAAGAACTGCGAGATAACGTGTAAATATGGTTGTGTGTGCCGGTTTGTGGCTGCACCCCATGGGAAATCCCCTCCTGGATGCTTCTAGGCGTGGTGCACTGTAGTCCCTCCCCCCCCCCCCTTCCAGCAGTGACTGTCTGAATTATGCACACTTGGTTGTGTGGGTGTGAAAAGTTAACAACGACCAGAGTATATAATTGATGTACCATACTGGCCTTACCTTGCTTCAAGTAAGACTGTCAACTTACAATATTTCTAACTTTTACCATGTAGAAAGCGATATGACGTAATACTGGGGCTGATCTCTGTTCTGACTAATTTCTTTCTTACTGGTGCATGCTAGCTAAAAACTTTGAATGAAGTGTGACCATAACATCATCCCATTAATTTTCTATAACATCCAAAGTTATAAATGTGGAAAAATAATAATAATTAGAAGAATAGATACTTTGTGTAAGGTTAGCAATTTCATTTAAAAACAAGCAAAAGCTAAACAAAAAAATATTCCAAACTAAGAAAAATAGCTGTCACAGCCTCTGACAATGGAAACTGATTATTAATTGATATTTACCAAAAATTACTAATTCAATTATTAAGGTATTATATATGAAAAATTGCTTAGATAGTCTAGATAACAGGCAATATTAACTTGTATGTTAATAAATGGTTACTGCATAATTGTAAGTCCTTGTTTATGACTAGTTTAAGTCTACAATGGAAGACATTAACATACAAATTAATCCTTCCTGAACTTCAGAATCTGGCCTTTTATGTTCACTTGTCAGAAAAAGCCCTGGTTATAGCTGTCAAAAAAAGTCACAACCACTTTTTTTTCATTTTTGAAAGAGTTTCATTTCCACGTTATAATGTTGACAAACCTTCAGCTATATTCAGCAATCCCTAACAAATCAGTAAAAATTTGGATCCTAATGTTAGGTTTAGGGCCTACAATAGAATGTTTAACATTGTGGGGAGGTTGGCAGACTAGTTGTAGATAATTAGTTAGACTATCTGCCAGCCTGCATCACGTGCATCAGTTAAAGATTTACATGATATATGTGCAATGTGTGGTTGTTACTGGCCATAGATTACATTAACTAGGGACACTCCATAATGTTGAGTTCTTTATAATGACATCACATTAAAATGCTTTGAAACAAAGTGTTCTCATGAAGGAATTCATTTTTTAACCTTATAAATTGCTTAATTTTCTTTTCATTTTTTTGCTTCTCGTTTGCCTAATTAACTTGGGCTCGAGAAAAAGGCTTTCATATTGACAATTAACCCCAAAGTAGATTTGGACGTTAATGAGTACACTATAAGCAAGACAACAGATTGTTCAAGAAGCCTCTTTAAAAGAAATTGGAGCAAAAATTATGGGGGAAACTTGTGACTACCGCCAGACCAGTCAAAGGGCCAAGGAAAAATGGGGAGATTTGCACTTTACCACTAAGTAACTACTTTTAGGTAAAGAAAGTTGGGTTGATTGTAGTACTTAAGTATGCACTAGGGGACTCTTTTACAAAACCATATAGCTTAGCCAAAATCAGAACATTCATGTGCTGGCAGAGGTCATATAAAGGTCGGTCACATGTGTGACGTGAAATGAAACTGGCTTTTTTGCACAAAAAAACATTGGCAAATTCCTCAGTTTCTAACAGAGCTGGATAACCCTAATTTCTCATGTTTCTACCTTAATGTGTTTCCATTCTAACAAGACATTTCACCTCAATATTTCACTTCTTAAAATTAGCATAATACTGCATAAGCTAAAATAATCCGGTCACTTGTGTGACATTGTTGGGTCACGTGTGTGACATTCTGAATTTTCAGTCCATAGTATGCAATTTTTGCAGTGCAAATGTTGACTCTAGTAATGACCACAGAACAGCACTGATGTTGATATTCCATAGGAATTACTTTAGAACAGTTTTACTGCCATGATTTGGAGGGTGACGTGTGTGACATTGTTGGGTCACGTGTGTGACATTTTGCATTTTCATGGATAAATGTCACACACGTGACCATCAGTCACATGTGTGACGACTAATTAGAGGCTATTAATTAATCGTAGGAATAATTATTTGAATGGATATTTTGCAGAACTAACAGTCTGTATCAAGAACGGTTGCATATCAAGTGTGGACATCATAAGGCACATCAGTTACTTTTTATGAAAACTTTTATGTTATTTTGGTCAGGCGTGTGACATCAAAATTATGCTTATTAGCACCCATTATTAACGAAGAATTGAAGATCAGGAACCTCTGCTTTAGGAATGAAATAAATGAACCTATGTATAACTGCCTCCATGTGATAGTTGATAACTGAAATATTATTTCTAGATACTCATGTAGAAAAAAACAAGTTTACAGTTAAAAACTACCAATTTTGGCTAAAACTTACAATAATGCAAATTTATGCAAATTAGTATGTTATGGTTGTAATTTTAATGCAAAACATATGAAACAGAAAACTTGAGGATTCCCTCTAAAACAAAAAGTATAACATTTGGTCCTGATGAACACTTTAGTTTTTTCGTGCCAGTTTCATTTTCCAGAGAATAGCCCCAAAGCTGAAGGGTTTACTTACCAAACTGATCAGCTGAGAAATGTTTCCTGAAGAACGAATCGCCATTAGTCATCGTTAGCTTATACCTCGCAACCAAGCCCTTTCGAAGAAACAGAATAGGAAACAAAAGGGGAGAAGATGTTCTTTTAAATTGTCCCATCAAAATTTGTGATCATTTGTGTCAATGTTTGGTCTACGACTACCAACCCTTGCAGCATTTTTCTACTTACACTCATGTAGTATTCCAAGAAAACGTCTGCTCGGTTCGGAATTCGTTTTACATCTTTAAAAACAATCGATTTTGGATGGGGAGAGAGCGTGGAAAGCTCCGAAAAGAAAAGCTTGTTTCAACTTTATCCCAGCTCGGGAGAAGAAGAAGAAGTTCTCAATGTGAGGGGTCTTCACCCTCTATGCAAAATGTTCACAAAACGCAATTGATACTCTACAGTACATCATGGAAAAAAGTATGAAATGTCTGGGATGTTCCTTTAGGCATTAGATGATAATATTAGCTCCTCCAGCCAGATATATTTAAGTCTAAGGAAATCCATCCTTTTATTATTTGTTTATCAAAATATTTGCTATTGGTTGAAACTTTAAGATTCCTAAAGTGTTACTGGAACTTACATTTGCACTCTCGCAGTTGTCAATAACCAGGTACCACCAACGATCTCGCACGGACCGGAAACTCCGCCCTCCTTTGCAGTCAAACTTTTCTTCGTCTCCGTAAGTGGATATCCAGCCTTCGTCGGTTTCTGAATCCATGGACTCGGAAATACAGCCGGACCAGACGAACTCCGTGGTGAGGTTTATAATCTGGTGGTTCTCCGGCCTTAGCACAGACTCTTTCTGCGCACATGTCTGACAAAAAGGTTAAGAAAATGTTTCCAATTAAAACTTCACAATCTTAATCCTCTGGACATACAATCAGTTTCCATAGCCTAGTGGTTAGGCTGTCCGCATATAAAGCGGGAGGCCAGGGTTCTCATCCCGGTTGAGGCTGGAAGTTTTTTCACTGGTTTGGATTTTCCAACTCAGTACAATCTAAATTATGTTTATATATATTGAAGAGAGAGCAGGGAAAAGCTATTTAGATAACTTTGGGGACCAAATATCACAAATTTCTCAGGTTAAAGTTCAAGGGAATATTAAGTGATACGACAGGAAGCTCCTCTCGATCCAATCGACCAATCAATTCGCTTGGTTTACGTCACAATGAATGTGTACAGTATTGAGCACTGTAATGAATATCACAACATTCATCTGAAAATTGGGATTCAAAATTGTTGAAGTTAAATTATTCCCTGATAGGCTCTGTTGGGAAACTTGCTTTTAGTCATGGTGTCTTACCTTGAGGGGAGCAGAGTCCACAGGATAAACAGCCCCCCATTGGTCAGCTTCATCATAGTAAAGGATTAAATTCTCAACAGCAAAAGACTGCAAAAGAAGAAGAAAGAAAAGCAATAAACAGAATACCTGTAAGTAACTTTTAATGCACATCTGAAAAATATATAAATCTCAAGCAAAAATTTCCAATTGATCTGTGATTTGTCACTTGTGTCTGGGTTTTGTGATATGACCATTACAATGACTGACTCAGACAGGGTAAGAAATTACTCAAACCATCAAAACCAACTTTTTGGGGAATTACATGACCCTCAATGAAATACAAAGTGAAAATCATAAAAAATATAGAAATGACAAAAAAAAAATACCAACAAAATAAAATGACAGAGAGACAAAAAAAATTAATAAAAATGCAAGAGATATTAATAGTAATTTAGGGACAGCAGTGTTCCACCTTTCTTTTCATTGTAATGTACCCAAACACATCAAGAAATATACACAATAATGTTCTAATAATTAACCGTACGTAAAATGTTCTTGGGAGAGTTTGTGAGGTTTTCCAACACGGCATTGACGCCACAACAGGACAGAGTAATAGTGGAGTACACTGCTCTCATTAAACATGGTCATAACTTCATTAGCAGTTGGTTCACAACCACTGGTACATATACCTGTAGTGTTTATTACCACAGAAAAGTATTTGAATTTACGACCCAACTCTGGACAGTGACAGCTTAGATCTATCTTTCTTAACCTGGGGTCCACAGACCTATGGGGGATCAGTGATAAGTGTTGGGGGGTCTGTGAGGGGGAAAAGGGTACACAAAACGAGAATTAAGGAAGGAAAAACCAATGGGGACTGTAAACATTTGACTGAAGTACATACACTGTCAAAATGTCACCGACCATGGTAAGCTGAGGTCACTAGTAACTCTAGTTATGTCTAGGAGTTTGTGAACATTGCCTAATAATCCATACGTGCAGGGGTCTGTGGATAGCAGGTGCAGGTAGCAGGCAGTGGCGGAGCGCTCATACAGTCAGGGGGGGGGCAAATGCCCCCCCCCTGATGGACTCAAATGGACTGCTGGCGCCCTTTACAGCTTTTTACCACTTTTTACTTATTCGCAATTATTGATTTTATTATTGCGCTCTCATCTACTTATTGACATTTGTCACATTTTGTTGGTGTAATTTTCTGACAAAATGCTCTAACGGCGGTCTTGTGATGAAGCGCATGCATATTCAACACCCAAATAAACTTCAGCGTTGTCACAAATGGCGAGACCTATTTATTCTTCGTTTATCTGCGAATTAGTTAGGCACGGAAAGGGTCATTTCCGGCGATCTAGGGAGTATCTTGCAGGGTTGGCCGGTTTTTACCGGGCGGTTTTTACCGCCCCGGTAAAAACAATAACACCTATAAGTGGGAAAAACTGGGAAAAACCGGGAAAAACCTCAAATTATATAGAATTCCTAAAAACTCATGTGGAACTTGTGGAGGAGCATAGAATCTACAAGAAAATAGCATCTTATGGTAGGGGGTTGGGTTACATCCAAAGAACAGCTATGATCTATAACTTGTGAGTTTACCGATTAGACTACTGTATTATAAATAATTCAAATAAATAATATATTGGATGCTCAAATCAACCAACTTTATTTTCCTATCGAGATGCATAATTCCATTATCTAGAGAATGGTTCGCCACTTCGTTCTATCCTCCGCTGTTCATGCCACATAATAGGCCTGAAGAATTTAGGAGGGGTGAATGTCCCAGTGTAGACCTATAATGGTTTGGGCAATAGGCAATGCATAATGCTAAAGAGATTGTGACAGAATAACTATACATGTGCAATACGAAAAATACTCTTTTTTCCACAAAAAGTAGAATAAGAATGTGATAAAATAGCTCAAAATGAAGCTAAGAAACTCCCATATTCAATAAAATATGCCTGTCATGAAACAATATCGTGCCTACTGATGACCCTGCATTTTACGGACAATTAATCCTAGTTTTCGAGACGGAGGCGGTTTTTACCGGTATTTACCAGTTTTTCCCGGTTTTTACCTGGTTTTTACCGCTTAGTGGGAAAAACAGATTTTTCCCGGGAAAATGCCAACCCTGGTATCTTGACTCAAAAAATGTCTGTACGCTCCGCGCCAACCTGTGGTGGCACTCCGCTTAGATAGTGTCAAAAGCGCCCCTACAGACCATTCTCGCCCCCTCTGACCAATACCCCTAGCTCCGCCACTGGTAGCAGGTGCAGGTAAACTGTAAGGATAGCTTACCTTTGGGTACTCCACCTCGAATCGAAGTCGACCTACTTCAGAGAGAAAGCAGAAACGCGCCATGAATGACCAAGTCTGCAGGAAAAACAATAAAGAACAAAGTGATACCAGAAATACTGTAGTTTAAAATGCTTCTCAATGCAGTCAAGAACAAACTACAGTGTGCCAAATACCTACACCAAAAGTTCAAAGAAAATGGCAAAAAACTTGGGTTTAGATTAGGCTAGGACATAATTAACCATAATTACAATTTAGCTATAAGCTTGGGCCATGTGCTCTGTTGTAATACATTATTAACCTTACATAATAATCATGCAGTTGGATTAAATTGGTAAAATCATTAAGATAGGACAGTCACTAACAATTAAATCGGATTTTACAAGACACGAGGATGCCCAGACTGAAATTATGCAAACATGAGGCCTAGGCTACTATAGGCTTTGTTACAGTAAATGTAGCCTTCCCAAGTTACATTGAGCCTAAACCTGATAATACTTGTTGCAACTAGTGTGCTGAAGCCTGTAACATTAAGATATCACAAATTAAGGTTCCAGAACAATTAAAAATTGTTTTTACGTATTTAATTACACAGCTAGTGTAGCCTCAGCCTGTGACAAGTTTACAAAATATGATTAAAAATTACGCTGACTGACATATTTTTGTGTTTTGGCTGAAAATTTAGCCTGGTGTCTGTTAGACCAGGGGCCTTTTCATACCGCCATCAGTACTTTCCGCCATAAAAATGTGCGCTTTCCGCCATAGAAAAAGTGGCATTCTGCCATGGCGGTAAAACACTTTTGTATGGCGCAAGGAGCACATTATTGTTGGTGCCCTGTATATATTGCTTCGCTTCACTCTACCTAGGCCTATTAAATCGGTCATTTAAATTGACAATCAGAATCGTACTTTTTAAAGTGGCCATGACACGAAAATTTCAACGTCCTGTCTTTTTGGGATCTATCTAAGCATGCTCTCTAGAACATATATCAACCAATCTGCCAGTTAAAAATTTGATTTTTCCCTTCAAAAATTGAGATTTAATTTACCCTCTTCGGACTTGAAAAGTTCGTTTGGCTGAAAATTTTCCTAATCTCATGACGTCATGTGACGTCATGTTATGAACACGATTTGGCACTCGCTGATTTCTCCGAACACATATCACACTTACAGTACGACAAGTGTACATAAATACACAAAACAGTCAATAACAAGTCGGGCGAAATCAGATCGAAATTTCCCGTGGAATGTCAGATTTAGAACCAAATGCAGCAACCGAAGTTCAAAGTGATAGTGGTTCTTCACCAGGCAGTGAATTAGAGTGCCCTTTCTCATATTCGAAGCAGAGAGTGAAGGCGATGATCAGGCCAATATTCAACCGAACGTTAAGGGTGGACCTGAGGTGTTAGAACCGTATCAGTTCGAGCCTGTTAAACGAGCCGAAATTGAAGCTCCACAACATATCGAAGAATAAACCCGTTCGGAACTATTGCAAGGAACAAACAACATGGTAAGAATTTATTAACGAAGCATTTAAAAACAAAATCCAGTCCATTTTGTGCATGTGTTGTTGGAATTCTCGGAATACCCTAAACCGTATTGTGCGTTGTGTTACGGTGACTTACAACCCATATGTACAGTGTGTTGGCTATGTATTCATGCATGTACAAGGCTCGCCACTTGCCACATTGGAGGTTTCCTGTTCTCCAATCTGCTCTTCGGAGTTTTTAATGTGGAATACTTGACAGAAGAACGACTCGTTTATGTCGACCCGTTAAAGCCCATTTGTTTTATTTCATAGAAAAGGAGGGATCGTAGTATGCTTTCGTGAAGTGTTCGCTACGTACGGAGCTGTATACTGGCCAGGCCCAGTGAAATTGGCGCTAGTGTTTTGCACTAACTTGGTCATAATCGCCGTGTTTTTTTCGTCCTTCAGCCATGGATGAAGGCTAGTTGCATGGGTTATGATAATTATGCAGCCCCCAACAACACAACGGACCGGCATTTCTCTCGGATAGTTTACAACAGTTGTAAAACAAACTTGAAATTTCTAACGATATAGCGTAATACAGTGGTTGTTCTCTCAGTATAAATGTGCGTGTATATGGAACGGTATGATCGTCTCGCATCCGGTACATGCCTGGGCTTGTGTTCCTAACATGACGTCATCATTGTCTTGTTGTGAAATCGTAATTTCAGATATCTATTTTCGGGTGCGAATATTAAAACGTTAATTAATAATTAGTCCTTGAGGTTTTCAAGGTGATGAGGATAGTTTTGAACATAGATTTTCAGAGGAAGTTACTCTCGATTAGTTGGATTTTTCGTGTCATGGCCTCTTTAATGAACAATCAGCCCAATTTAATTTGGTTTATACCATTACAGAGATCTAGACGGTGTTAAGACTCTTACAAACTTAAAACTATTCAATCAACCTGTACATTAAAGACTGTGTATCAATTCCCCAATCTTGTCTTAACCACAATTCAGTCTATCTATCGAACCGTCACATTTGAAGACAGTGTACCTATCCTTCCACACGATTCAAAGAAAATTTCACCGATACATTCCTGTATACCACGGTAAAATCCATTCCTAAAATGTACATCCCCCCATAGGTTGAGCCTTTCCGCCAAGGCAAAACGGATCAAAACCTACTGTATGTCGGAAAGGTATAGTGGAATGGCACTAGATCCTGTTACTGTTAGACCTAGTCTACACATTTAGCTACAGTATGTAAGGTTGCAGGCCTGGGCTGACAACTAGTTATATGAGTCTTACACTTACAAAAAAACTAGGTATAGCCTAGGGCCCTTACAGATATAACCAGTTAGTTAGTCCCATGGCAAGTTAGGCAGTGTTTACTTACATCTATGGTCCTCAATTCTCCCTCCATATAAAGTGCCTTGGTGAGTGTAATAGAGCTGAGAAGAATCCATAAGCACATCCATTTTGGTAACATTTTACTGGGATATTTTACAGACAATGACATACAGGATCAGCTCTGTTGCATTACATTTTCTTCAAAATTAACGATCCCGCTACTAGCCTGAGTTCGGCTAGTTGCTGGCCTGGGACAGTAATTGCCTTTTGGTATAGTGTTTTAGACGAACTGCTACTTGGCTAGGCTGTAGCCTAACTACAGTAGAGAATGCTAACGTAGGGGCCTAGGCTTGTAACGGTAACAAGAAGTCTCAAATTATCTCTGCAGAGTGAATAAGCAAGCCAGTCTAGAAACTTCGCAATATGTTTGAAATACTTTCCAACTCTTGTTGTTGAAATGCTTCCGTTAAAGTAGAGATGAAACCAGTTAACTTCTGTAAAATAACTAATAGCCCGACTCGGTGTATAGTTAGTGGACTTTAGGCCTATCATTTGTACACACAAAAGTAATATTTGTTCGATTCGATTATACTATGTATGTAATAATATAGTGTCGACATGTAAAGGATATTTCGCGCAACTACTATGACGTAGGAAATAAGAAATGCATATTCAGTAGCATGACCTCAGCTGGTTTCTACTATCAACGTGTACTGCTGCCTAGCAACACACAACAAATGAAAGAATCGGCTTTTGTGAAATAATCGATATGCTAGGCACAAGAACACTTATCTGTTTAATTAAAGGCTAATGGTGGAGAAACCACCCTGTTTGTTGTAGATATATTTGCACTAAGTCAACGCACATGACGAGCAAAGTTCATTTCATGATTCTCACTCGGTAGTTAGGTGAATTCTTAGACCGAAGACGTCAATACTTTCTCATATCATTAGCAGCCTGATCAATCTGCTTCAGCCAAAACAAAATTAATTTTTATCATGCTCATGTAACCTATTTAAGTTTGAGTGGAAATTTTCTTCTAAAGCTATCGTATTTTGCACGCTTTATAGTATCGACAAGTGTATTATAATTTGTCTATTAAGTGTCATTCAGTTTGTTTTTCTGTCAAAGAAAGTTAGACATAGCTTGCCCATCGTGGGGTGCTGAGGAGGGGCGGTGGAAGGCCCTTAGACCTGTCAATCATCAAATTCCATAGGTAAAAATTGTAGCAAAACAAATATTTTTTTTTCAGGATTTTTTGATATATTAAAGGCATTGAAGACTCGCTCAAAACCGCGCTCTGAAAAAGTTAACTTTCCGTTGCTTGCAAGTTTTCTTCTTGTTGCTACAAAATGCAGACAGTAATGAAACGTGATACCTTGTTATCTTTTATCTAGACCTGAGATGTCCATCGCTGCTATGTACACTGTGTTGTGGGTATTGACCATAGCTGTATGCATTGACTGACTGTACACTAGTGACTAATTACAGACGGTAGAAAGCTGTGTGTGTATTTTCTGGGATCGATGGTGGTGTCTAACACTTCTGTTACACCTCATTTGAAACTAGGTCAGATTTACGGCATGAGACGTTTCTTTGTACCCGAGTCTTCACACCCTTTAATGTTCAAACAATGATTTTGACTTAAGATTGTTTTGCAAACCACAGGTTTCGGGCACCAATATCTTTTTTTTTTATTGGGGGGGGGGTATTTCTAGTTCCCATTTTTGGGGAGAGAGGGGGGGGGGGAGATGACAGGTCTGGACCCTTAAATATAAAAACATAGAAAGATCTGTTGGGTTTGAAAAACACTATCACCAGGAAAACAATGACCTGTAATAATACCGATTCACAGTTTTCTGCTCTCTAACCAAAAGCCAGCAGCTCTCTAAAATCCACCCTCTCCCCTCCACACAACTCACAGAGAAGCCTGATCACAATATCATGAGTAACAGGTGTCATAATGGAGTCACCTCTCACTTTTAATACACTTCTCTCTTTTAAGAAAGGAACAATGTATTGCAGATATGCATGTTTAAGCAGTTCCCCTAAAATTATCAAAATATATATAACTCCACCCCCATTACTTACTGTGATTGAAATTGTTTAAAGCCACTCAAATTTTTAAAAATAAATTTTACAACCCCCTCTCTCCCTCCCCCCCCCCCCCCCATAAAGAACAGTAGATGATAAATGAAACAATGCACATAATAGATTTATTTTCATTTTTTTTTTAACTAGAGATTCATAAATACAAGGTTTATCTAAAAATGTATGAAATACCATTGCTTAGGTAAGGCTGGTAAGGTTAGGTAAGGCAGGTTGCATGGCTGTAAGTGCCTTTATTCTGATCTCTCAGAAAGTTCAATGTTGTCAACAATAACAGTAACCAGGATTTAATCTCAATAGTGAGGGATGGAACATAACAGTTACGACACATTGTGATCATGGAAAAGGTAGTTGAAGTTATTGGATCAAACTCACATCTTTAAATTCTGGTTTATATATGTCTTGTTGATTTTAAATCATTACCAATAGTGTTAAACCAAATTTTATTTTTGAATGGAATGTATCATACAGTAACAATTATGGACGGTATTGGAATTGTACAAAGAATTACAGATACAAAAACTACATGTTAATATTAATATTTCTGGGTCTTTCATCCTTCCTACGCAATGCGTACCTTATATTTGGAGTTCCACTAATCCATTTTCAAACTTTCACAAACCAACAGTATAATAGGAAGATGGTCTGATTTTAATATTTTACTCACTGGCAACTGCCATCCATTAGTGAAAATTGTTTCAGATGTTAAAGAGAAAACGCCCTCACATTGTTCACAAAAGCCCTAATATTTGTGGGTTTGGACTTTGTTAATAGTTGTTCAATATTTCTTTCAGTAAAAGAACCAACATGTGCACAAACCACAAAACCAACCTCAATGTGATAATTTCAAAATGACATAGGCAGGGAGGTCAAGTATAATGTTTGTAATGTAAAAAAAAATTGAACAATTATCGAGGCTTTGATGCAATTTTCATCTTATTTTCCATTATCTACAAGGCACTGTGAATATTGAAAGCAAACATTACATACTCTTTTCTCTTCAAACGTAGCTTTCTTTTTTTATTGAGTACCCACGATAAAAGTACAATATTCATCAAGGTATACGTAATCTGTTGTCTTTGTGGATGGGAACCAGGGCTGGGAGAACTGAACAAGATAAAATGTTGTCTCCACCCAAAAATTGTCTTTTGTAAAAGAGTTCAGTTTTTCCTGACACAACTATGACTCTTCTTCTGTGGGCTGGGGTTCCTCTGTCGGGGCTGGTGGGGGTTCCTCTCCTTCACCCCCTCCCCCCTGTGTGGGGGGATCTTCTGTGGTTTCTTGTGTCTCTTCTGTCTCCTCTTGTGCAGGTGCTTCCGTGGGTGCTTCCATGTCGCCCTCTGCTGGCTGTGTTTCTTTGTTCTCTGCAGCAGGCTCTGCTGAGAGATGTAACAAAAGAAATATTTCTCAATATTTACAAGAATTCACAAATTTCATATTTCTCAAAGGTCCTTCAGATATGATTTCTAGTTACTAGAGGTAACATTTATCAAAGGGTCCTTCAACAAAAAATAATAATATTATGTTAACTTGATTGTATACCCTGGTTTTGATATGTATTAATCCTTAATGAATGGAAATAATAACCAAAAGTGTTAAAACCAATGAATGAAAGACAATCTTTGGGAAGAGAATGGTTTTTGCCAAATGTTGGTCTTTTTGGACATTTGCACAGCAGATGTGAAACTAACATAATCTACATGTACGACTCATTGCAAACGATGTAATTGTCTTGAAGTAATAAGGCTAATTAATGCAGTTGATAAACCATTCATAGAAAAGGAAATATTTTACAGAGTCCATACAGAAGACTGTTCTATTCAATAGTTACAGCAGAAGGACCAACTTGGAAGTGCAATATCACGCTAATTGGGGAATAAGACATGACAATCTTTGGGAAGAGAATGATTTTTTTGCCAAATGTTGGTCTTGCGACATTTGCACAGCAGATGTGAAACTAACATAATCTACATGTACGACTCATTGCAAAGTATGTTGTTGTCTTGAAGTAATAAGGCTAAATAATGCAGTTGATAAACCATTCATACATAGATAAAGAAATATTGTACAGAGTTCATACAGAAGACTGTTCCAGTCAATAGTTACAGTGAACAAGGACCAGCTGGGAAGTGCAATATCACTCTCATTGGGGAATAAGACATGTGGGATTAATCTCCTTCCCCCCTCCCCCTTTGCCCCACTCAGCACCCAAACCCTCCCTCCCAGTTGAAAGTTTCACAAATGGGTATAAACTCAATTGGTAAATGGTTTCCACTCTGGAGGGTGCAGGCAGATTTTTGCTTGTCTTCCAAAATCCTCCTAACCAATTAACAAAACTTAGCTAAGTATTGTATACTTTTAGCAAATGAAAGTGCAACCAATGAGTAGTTTTCCAGGTAATTCTCACCTGCAGTCGTTTCTCCTCCTCCTCCTTCTTCTGCTGGTGCTGCCGCCTCTCCTCCTTCCTCTTCATTTTTGGGCTGATCCTGATTTTCTTCATCGGCAGGAGGAGCAGCAGTCTCCTCTTCACCATCCTCTCCCTCCTTGGTAAGTTCCTCGGCAGGATTGTAGAGGCTGATGGCCTGGATCTCTCCTGCTCGCCATTTTGGAACAGTCACTGTCTGGGCCTCTTCTTCTTCAGCGTCACCTCCCTGGGGCTGCAAAAAAAAATCAACGCATAAGGCATTGAAGTTATCAAGAAATACACAAGGGACATAAAAATAAATAAAAAAATACGACACAATTTTAAGTTTCTATTTTGTCACAAGTGAAACATCATGAATGGATCATGAAATCATTAAAAATTAGGAAACATTTACAATTTTTACAGAACATAATTGCTTTTGTCTTATGTGCAGTATATAGCATGGATAGGGCATTTTTTCAGGGTGTGAGGGTGGGTTTGGGGTCATGTGCTCTTCTCTTCTTGTTTCGATAAGATCACAAGGCATTTTTGCTCTACATATTCATTGGTAAACTAATAATGACAATAAAAGCTGGAAAAAACAACTCACCTGTTCAACAGGCACATACTGTCCATGCTGCTCACACCCAATGTCGAAAACGTACTTGCCTTGACCTTGAGGCTGTGAAAGACAAAGATATAAACCAGGTTTGTGTTTGCATTAGACCACTTTTGATGATAGTGCAATCAAGAGAGAAGAGACAGGGAAGTGAAGAATAAAAGAGAAAAAACTCATCTTTCTCAACTTCACTAAATGGAGATCATATAAACATATAAAAGAAGCAAAAATCAATGGTCATACAGTTATGACTATGAAACGTAAACAAAATTATCCAACATATTCTATCATGACACTGCTGGTCAGAGAAATTGAAGCAGTTGAACAATAAGGAAAGAGTTAAAGGAGAGAGGGAAGGGGTTGAGACCAGGGGTATTAGTTCCAATCAATATATCAACCAAAACTGATAACCCTTGATACGACTGACATTTTTGCCATCTATAATACGATGAATTGTGGCTCCATTCTTTTACAATTAAATATGGAAAAGAGAATATTTCAACTGCTCAACTGATAAATCTGTTAATAAGTTAATGACTTCTAACATGTCACATGAAAGGGAGGGGAAGGGCATGGGTGTAATATTGAGCAAATATCTATCCCTTTAATGTAGGTCCTAGCCCTCCCAAAGAGTCATTATCTGTAACCTTCTGACCACAGCATTCTGACCCGTCAGTTTCAATTGGACATATATGTACCTCATTTGCCATTCTGTTTCTCTTACCTCACTCTCGAAATAATATTATATTGTTATTGAATTCTCTTAAGCCTTTAGAACTATCAGAACTAGATCAGGAAGCATGTATTGCCATGGCTGTGTGCTTTATTCTTTATTTACGTTATTAACATGGATTGAAGAATATTACAAGTTTGGGGGAGGGAGGGGGGATGAAGGAGTGAGTAGGAGAGAGGGAGTGGGTTTGGCTGAATTCTAGGACCTGGTCAAGAACCTCGATAAGCTCATAATGTTTTTCATGTGGAAGAAGTAAGTCCAAATCTTACCATATCTCCAATCCATCCTCCTTGGTACCTGTGGTTGGCATGGATGAGCTCGCCTGCACCGTCTCTCTTTCCTCCTACCCACGACCCTACATACTTGGAGCCTGTGTCTTTGTATGTATATACGCCCTGTCCATGTCTTTGATGAGACTGCCACTCGCCTTCATAGATGTCACCATTGGGATAGGTGTACACACCGTATCCGTGCCTCTGATCGTCCACCCAGTTACCTGCAGAATGGAAACGTCCAACGGTTATAACTACTTATTGCTTTCACTGTCCTGGTATTATTCCAGCCTCAAGGATCACAGTCTCAGGCCATACACAACACAGACATTATCTTACAAGAACACAATGTCAGCCAACTCCTTAGAAGGATATCTTAAACAGCTTTCTTAAACACCAATGATCATCACACAATGGAGCATTTTCAATGCAACCATATCAAAGATGAACACACTTTATCATTCCATGGAATTCAACCTTAAAGGTCACCTTTCAAAGACAAAATCAAAGTTAATTCAGGCAAGGCAGTTAACATGCTCATTATTAAGACAAACCTTCATATTTGGATCCGTCTGGGTAGATGAATGTCCCCGTGCCATGTTTCTTGTTGTGTTTGTAATCTCCCAAATATCGAGCACCATTCTTGAATTTGTATGTACCCTTGATGGAACAGAAAAGTAGAACATGTTCGGTCATGAATGTCCAAACTAAAAAAAAGACGAAGGTTGATGCATGCGAATTCTATACTGTACTGTACATTCTCCATCTATACAACTACATGAAACAAAAAAACAATTGCAGAATAAAACCACACAGAATCTGGCTTCCTCAGGGATTGTCAAAAATATGAGATCAATGCCCAAATCACTGACAAGTTCCATATTTCATATACAGCAGTTCTAGGGTAGTGGGGTAGCTTAGTTTACCAACACAATCGGCTCTGTTGATCAGGTTTCTTTAATGCATGTTTGGTTTTGGAACTTTATTTACCAACTTACTGAATTCCAACAATCAAGCTATACTAGTAATCTGTCTAACACTTCAAAAACAATAAATAACAAATCTTTAATATCTTTCTGACTTTGATTATGATTGCAATGAGAATAATTCTATGACATTCAACAAGATGCTTACAGTACATTCTACTTTAGAGCAGCTCTCTTTGGTTAGTTGCAAAATTTTGCCAAACCTACCTAATCTTTTAACTTCAAAACAAAGACACAGTGCAAGATTTTGGCATCAAATGAAAGTGCATATTGAGTAGTTAAAGATATCGAGTCTAGATAATGCATAGCACAACAGTTTTATTCATGAAATAGGCCTACAGTACATACAGCATCACATGCAAAGACGTAAAAAAAAACTTTTAATGTTTGAATTTTTTTCTCTCCATCATTAAGCAGAAACTTGACTAGACATGCAAACTAGGGAAATGCATTGGAAAAGACATTTTTTAAATTATAGAATGAAAAGCAACAGCAATTTCAAATAGCTGCTTTAAATACTAAACATTACTTAAAGACCTAACAGGAGAAAAGAACACAAAGAAGTAAGAGTCTAGATGAGGCGGAGTGTATAGCCTAGTGGTTAACGCCGGCGTCTCCCAGTCATGAGATCCCCGGTTCGATTCCCGCCGACAGCAATGTGTGTCGTCTGGCAAGGGTGTTGTTCAATAACAACTTCCCGACATGGACGTTAAATGGATGTGTGCCGAGAGATTGGCTTCGGTCAGCTTGCGAGTCTATAAGCCTCCATGGCTTCTTTCGCGAGTTCCTGCTTGCGGGAAGATCACATATACATACATACATACATAGATGAGTTTACGTACTTGTCCATGTCTCTTGCCGTGTTCATACGTCCCATCGTAAATATCACCGTTTGGAAGAGTTGCTTTACCTTTACCATGTCTTTCCTCTTTCTCATTTCTTTCTCCTTCATATTCCTACAAATTAAGAAATTAGTATATTAATTAGGAAACAAGGACAACCTATTAAGACCTGAGATCATCAGGAGTAACAAAAAAAGAAGAAAAAGAATTATCATTGAGTGACCAATTAATTTTGTGGCTTTGTAGGACATATAAAACTAAGTTGAGACTCAGAATTGATAAATCTCATTTGGTATCAGACTTATTCTAACTGATTCACTGACGGAACCTTGATGAAAATGATATAGAATTGTGGGTAGTTTAGAAGGTAAAAGTTTCAAATATGCAGTTTTTCACATTAACACTAAGGCCTACAGAACACAAGAGACTTGTAAGTTAACAACTTAACAGGAAAGAGGTCTGTGTGCAACTGAATATATTTACATTAACTCTCATGAGGCAGTGAGCACCTGAAAAGGTAGGCACTCAGGCATGCATCATTACAATATTACACTTATACAAGTAGTCACAGTAACAAAGAACACTACACTGTTAGTTCTTAGTTATGTAACTTAGTAATATTACCAAAAGGGCCTAACAGCTACCACCACAGAAAAATTGTGTTTCCGTCATGTTGGATATTCGCTCAATTTTTAAGTTTTAATGTAGGCCTATATATAACAAGTGCAATCAGAAAGTTCTAGAAAGTATAATATGGGAATATTTCCTTCACTCTTTACACTGGACACAAACAAATAACAGTTAAAGGGTGTGAAGACTCGTGCAAAAAGAAACGTCTAATGCCGGTACTCTGACCTAGTTTCGAATGAGGTGTAACAGAAGTGTTAGACACAACCATCCATCCCAGAAAATACACAAACACAGCTTGCTACTGTCGGTAATTAGACACTAGTGTACAGTCAGTACATACTGCTGCGGTCAATACCCACAGCACGGTGTACAAACAATACAGCTAAAGACAGGCTTGGGGCGATTACATCTGAATGTAATCGATTACGATTACTTGAGAATGTATGATTACGATTACGATTACAGCCTAAAGTTGAAGTAATCGATTACGATTACATTGTAATGTAATCGTGATTACAATCACGATTACATTGTGGTTACTTGCACAATCCTCTGCATATCTGTTTAATATAACTCTCTGCCAGGAAATAGGGCAATGAAATAGGGCAAAAGAAGGGCATTTACAGTATATACGGACAAAATTGTGGAACTATATCTACAATTCCTACCAGGCATTACACATTTATGCCTTAACACGTTTAAGATGTGTAACCCATAAGTCCAGTAAAAAATACAATTTAAACAGACAAAGAGTAAACAGACAAATACTTAAGTAGAACAAATGAAGATTTTCATGCAACACTATATTTTGTAAACTAATAATTTCTGCATAGCAGCTAAACTAAAAAGTCTTTTACATTATAACATGTATTTTGTCAGCCTGACTGTTATTGTTTGTTAAGTGTTTAATATACTAATGAAATAATTTTCTATAATCACCACACCATGTCAACTAATGTCAACCAGTTGTGTATGCAAAAGGATTGTGGACGCTGAGAGGCAGATAAAAAATCCTTGAATATGGTGATCAAATCCCCAGTACTTCTTAGTATAAGTTTATTGTGCTAGAGAATTCTAGAAGAAGGAACACTTCTTTGGTCACACTAAAAGCCAATAGTAAGAATTAGTTTTAATCATTTCTACTAATTTTGCCCTTCTCATTCAAATTTCACTGTAATCATAAATGTAATACGATTACGATTGCTTTGCCCTTGTAATCGATTATGATTACGATTACTTTGTAGTTTTCACAAAAGTAATCGATTACGATTACTTCAAAAAGTGTAATCGATTGTAATCGATTACGATTACTGATTATGATTACCCCAAGCCTGGCTAAAGATAACAAGGTATCACGTTTCATTACTGTACTGTCTGCATTTCGTAGTGACACGAACAAAACGTCACTTGCAAGCAACCTTTTTCTTGCGTAATCTGGTCAAATCGATGAACTCACATAGCTTAAAGTTTGCGAGATCTTCATCACAGCTATCTCTTAAAAGAACAGCATTCACTTTGCTATCGCGAATCTACCTTATTACCATCTCATACTAGCCTTGGATAGTTCATTACAAAATCATACATTAATTTTATACTAGTCCTAGCCTAGACGAACTTAGGCTAGCTTACACAGTTTCACGACTGTAGCCAAGCTGATTTTGCAGAATGATAGCAGAGGGATAGAGCATGGAAGCAGAACATTACCCCTAAATACGGTCCTTGTTCCTCTTCATCGAAATCAGACCCCAAGTCAGACATTTTTTCTCAGTTTGTTAGCTTTGTGAAATGAAACAAAAATAGATAAAACTCGCACTTTGACGTGTTGCTATCGGTTTCACGATCAGCTTCTTTGTAAACACATTTCCTTAGCAACGATAAGACGAGTATAGTACAGCCAAAGCGTAATGGCCATGGAACGCGAAAGAGATGAAGCAGTTACAGACTTTCTATATTAACTACACGTTATAAATATATTTCTTCTCTTCTGAAAGACAAGTGCGGAGGATTACCTTTTTCGGAGGATCGTATTTTGACGGAAGATATATTTAGGAACCTAGTTTAAGATGTAACATTCCGCCTCTGTAAACTAACATTGATTTTGCTTCCCTCTCTTTGTAAACAAAAGAAATTGGCGACTCCTCGCAGTATTCAATCTTCAGTATACAACAGGGACTAATTTTTTTTAAAAGAAAATATACCGTACCCATACAGATCATGAGCACGAAAACCCCCAGCACTCTTACGTCTGAGGTAACATGATATTGACATTGGTGTGCATGTCTAGTGCACTATATCCTGGTTCAGTACTATATAAATTAAACATCTGAAGTTTCGACAAACGCGTGAAAAGAGGTTTTGTATCATGCACAACTACATTAATGTATAAATTATTGGAAAATCGTAATAAATAAATACCAAAAACAAAATAAAAACTTTTTGGAAGGGGGCGGGTGGGTGAGGGGTATGCACGTTACCGCTGCTCCCCGGAGAGTAGGCTAAAGTCAAGCCTTTGAGGAAATGAGGCAACTTGCATTTCTGAACATATAACCATAACCAAATTGACAACCTTTTTTCAAGTTTCGACCATTTGATATCGAAATTCTATCTCACAATTTTATCTCAAAATTCTGCATTTCTTTGTCACCAGCATTTTCCTATCCTTTTTTTTTTCAACTTTGTTGATGTTAAAAGTCGAAATTTTGTACTGTTTTATCTGTATATGTTGACCATTTGTTATCTCAAATTTCCACTTTATCTGCAGAATGATGACCTGTAAAATGTACCATCACAAGGGGTGGGGTGGGGGGGGGGGATAGCTGACCTTCGAACTTCCTCTGTATATTCAGACGTGGATCAAGCGCGAGGGATGGAAATCAAACGTAAATTATCAGCACAATTAATCTTGCGTTACTATATAACAATTACTACTTTATAGTTCAAATATGCATCATAATATGCATTATTTGACGTCTAAACTTTGTAGGTGAGGAACCTCACGCCACCAGCTTAATATTTGGAATGTATAGCTCGCATTATATGTCAAATCGTGTTGTTCATGTACATATAGGTTCACGCTCAACCACAATATTTATACTGGCGATTGGGGTGGGTACGTGTATGGTACGTCGTACATGGGAGGGTCGAAGGTCGAGGAGGTATTCCCATTCCCGCTGTTACAAAGTTTGGTAAACTGGAAGGTGCCTATATACAAAAAATAATAATGTTTAGATTGTACGACACATACATATTGTTGTATATTGATATGTTCTACATCCTATCGAACTCAGCATTCTAGTAAAACCGTAGAATTACAGTAAATTGATAACCTGACGTCATCAGCTATGATACATCATTACGTAAGTTAGTAATTCCACGAGCCTAGATGTCAGAGGCGTACCATCAAAATGTCAAAGGTTTCCAATAATTATTTGTCACCACGAACGAAAGCTACAGGTGTTCGACAAAATGAAGCAGCATGGAAAGAGAGAGTTCGTGAGGTTGGTTGATTCGTCTTCTGGACGTTAGGCCTTTAATTAGCCCACTTCATACAGATATTGGAAATAGCGTCATGTTGCTATGATTATTGTTCACAGCCAGTACCTGTTCTGCGAAAGATGTCGTAATGGCAGGGCAATGGAATGCATGTTTGACACTTCTAATATGTCGTTGAGTACTACTGAGTCTATAAAAGCTTATTAATATTTTGTTTGTTGTCCAAATGTCGGATTTAACTTATGCTTGAAGAAAACCAAAATGCACCCACATTCAGGTTCCTACAAAAAGTGGCTGCCTGTCCCAAAGATTTAATGCACCCACCTCATCCCCCCTCCTCCCCACCTCAGCTGAAAAATCCGGCAGGTTTTCTGAACTGAAAAGGTCATAAGAGAACAGTATGCCAAATGTGACAGCTCACATTAAATATTCTTCATTTATTTTTAGTTGGAATCTGAAGTATCATCTTTGAAAAAGCGACTTGATGAGTTACGCAAAGCAAAAAGTACAACAGTCCTCAAGAAAGAAAAGGAGTATGTGACATTTAAACAGCACAGGAGGTGAGATTGCTAATACTCTTTTATAAAATAGATGTCGGATCCTAACATCCCACAAAAGTGTCGTAGGTTATTTCTTTTACTAGTCAAGTTTCATTAAAGAGAGCCCAAAATTTTTCCCAGTCATTTTTTTATTTTGCTTATACAAATGAGTGATGATTGAGGATTCAATCAATTCATTAATAAGTCTATTCACTCATTCACTGTGGGGTTTCATAGTTTGATTGATTGATAATAATGTTATCATAGTAGGTTCAACATCAAATGAACAGAGACAACTTTGTTAGGTCTTTAATTGGTCATGAGTTAATGGCCCAATGTTAGCGTGCTAACAATTGTTAAAAGTCTTGTAAAGGACTTTTTTGGTCTTTCTGGATGTCCAATTTATTTCCAGAATAGTCAGGAGTGATAATTTAGACAGTTAACCGTCTCAGTGAGGCAAAAATACTCTCCAGGTGCTGGTAGTAAAATTCTGACCATTTGAAGTTGACACATTCAGAATGGGCAATATTTGACTATATTTCTAGCATATTTGGGACCTATAATGATGGCCTTGAAGCCTTGTTAGCATAACAGTGAACATCCCCTAGCTTGTACACATAGGACCCTCCCATATTTGGTCTGAGGTAAATTATTCTGCACGCTCACATGGAGCAGTAGGCTACAATTAGACTTGAAATGAAATGTATGAATATACATCACAATCAATAAGGTTAAAAATACTTACTGGCAACCAGCTGTATCCTAGACGTCAACTTTAATTGATCCTACCATTAAAACATTGGACTAAGGCTCATCCAGTTCAGAAAAGATTAATTTTCTTCTGAAGTACAGACATTTTATAAATTTATATGGTAAACATGTTTGCTACATGTATGTGTCTTCTCTCTCAAAATGTCACCAGTTCAACATGTCTCATCCATGGTAAAGACATTTTTTTTTCCATCTGCGTAAGTCTGTATCTATGAATTAGGGTATATTTTTGTGTCAAAAACAGTTCAGACATTTTGTTGGAGAGTGAAACAGACCAAATTGAAGCTATGTATTTAATCTATTTCAAACAGCATCATTAATGAGTAAAATCATCAATCAACTGTCAGTTTACGGTAAGTATTCTGTCAGTTGCATTTTGGGAGCAGTCACTTTTGTCTGTGTTTTCATCAAAACTGCAATCCCAATAAGAGGACTCTGAGAATTGATATGACAAGACCAATAACTTACTAGTGCAAACTAACAAATTTGACCTGTCATAACCTTTAGAGTTACAAATTGCGATCATATTACCAAGTTCTTGATATAAATTAAAGACTGATGCAGACTGCTTGACTCTAAACCATGTTTGTGTCACAATGATTGTTAAGTACAGTGTGGTTATTTTTTATATCTTATATTGGTTATTTTATATTTTCCTGCGGTTATGTTATAATTTTCACCCATAACATATTCTAAGTAATAAAATCTGCATCACAGGGGCTTAGTTGTAGTAGCTTTAATATAATACGTTAAATGGAAACAAAGATAATTTGCCTTACATATACGAATAATTTCCCCACAAAATTTGACCTGTCATAACCTTCAGAGTTACAAATTGCGATCATATTACCAAGTTCTTTACGTAATGATAAGTCTGATGCAGACTGCCAGATTCTATTTCCAGGTTTGTGTCACAATTATTGATTGTTAAGTACAGTATGGTTATTTTTTATATCTAATATTGGTTATTTTATATTTTCCTGTGGTTATGTTATAATTTTCACCCATAACATATTCAAAGAAAAAAAAACTGCATCACAGGGCTTTAGTTGTAGTAGTTTTAATATATTATGTCAAATGGAAGCAAAGATAATTTTGCATAATTATAAACAAATAATTTTCCACCCATGAAAAATATATATACTTTTGGAAATTGTGTTTATTTAGAGACCTTTAACTGATTCTGGTTCTGTTGTTGATATAAAGAGATTTGCAGAACTGAAAGAGTTATTGTAATAAAAATTCAACATTTAGAAGTCAGTTATGTTTTAGTTCTGTAGTCAAATTATAGTCCTCATGCATACATAGATAACATGATACATACTGTTGGGACGCGGCCAAACGGGAGAGGAAGGTAATGGGTAAGCCCGTCGGTAAAGATCAGTGACAACAATAAAGGCGACACTCAGTTTTTAACGTTAACGTCTTCTTTGTATTTAAGGGAGGAAAAACAGCTTCAACCCAACAAGATCATTTAAGTGGCGGATCCAGGGTAACGGGTGACAGCGGCCTAGTATAGAATGTTGTACGTGTACACAGAACCAAACATCTTTTCTTCCAAATCTTATTTCATATCGAAACGCAATAACTTCACTTTGACTTCTATCAAAATACTCTCACTTTTCTTCGTTCGTTTATTTGTTAGACACACGCTCAGAATGTCTGGGATGCACCACGCTAGCGTGCCTACTATTCAGCGTAGTAATACAGCTCACATCACTACATGCAAACTGACGGAGTAATGTACATGTATACAATGCAGTTACTACATTAACTGCAGTACGATACTATTATTTGGGGGTGAAGAGGGTGTCCAGCAATTGGTCAATAGTAATACCCCCTTGAGGATACAGAAGTAGTACCAAGCTCTGAATATTCAAAACTTCACCTCACTACAAATTTCCCCGCATTTCCAGTCATCGTCCCGACTGACATGGAAATAATTAACTAAGGTAACAATTAAGTCGATACAAAGATTTCTTAATACAGTTACATGTTGTCTTAGATACAAAAGTTTGATTACTGACTCTTACAAATAATGACTTAGAATAAGAGAACATTGCCAAAATAACAACTTCACAAAAGTACCATACTAACTAGTATTATCTGCTCCATCCAACACAGATCGAGGTAAACGAGCAGGGTTGCTATGTGTTCCCAGGTTGGGTCTGGATGATCGGCGTATAGGTGTCGAATCTGGTTCTGGTTGTTCCGCACCATTAAACATCCACCATGGCATAAGAAAGAAGTCATCTGTATAATCATCTGTTTCAATTTTTGTTTCTGGTTCTATTACCTGATGGTCGATCTCGTTGACTGGACCATGTTCCTCCAGCTCTATAATTTCCTGTTCATCGTTCCGAGGATCTAATACTAGGAGACGTCTGTTAACGGTCTGGAGTGCACCTCCAAAGAGTGGTCGTATTGTATAGACATCACCAGTTGGGTTCACGTGTACCACGACATAGGGATCACGGTTGAATTTGTCTTCCAACTTATGGCGACCTTCAAAAGCGCATCGTTTGAGCAGTACCCTGCTTCCTACTTCTAGCGGATCGCTGAGGGGTAGTCGATTGTGTTTCTCTCTCTCCTTGTTGTGCAATGATTCCATACGCTCCGTTGCCACTCTATGGGCTTCCTGTATTGCTTCTGCTTGTCGCTGCACAAAGTCTTCACTCCAGTCCTCCTTAGTGTTACTGAGTAGTTGGTCCAAGGGAGTGTAAGGATCACGGCCAAATAGCATCTTGAATGGTGACAAACCTGTCACTCTATGTGATGTGCAATTGTAGACAAATACAAGGTGGGTTAGTAACTCAGGCCAGTCTCTCCTCTTCTTTGGATCTAGTGACCGGATCATTCCACAGAGAGTCCTATTAAACCTTTCGGTTTGCCCATTTCCTTGAGGATAGTAGGGTGTGGTACGGGTCTTCGTGATACCATAGAGTTTACACAGCTCTTTGATGAGATTACTCTCGAAGTTGCGACCTCGGTCGGAGTGTAATCTTAGTGGGACGCCATAATGGGAAAACCACTTCTCACGTAACGCTTTGGCAACAACTGGTGTGGTCTGGTTGCGGCAGGGTATCGCCTGAGCGAATTTGGTGAAAGCGTCTGTGATGACCAGCACATCCTCGTAACCACCTTTCCCAACATCAAGTTTCAAAAAGTCAATGGCCACTAACTCAAATGGACGGAACGCAAGTAGATGACGACGTGGTGTACGAACCTTCGGAGTAGGGGCTTTCGTAACTGTACAGGTGAAGCAATTTTTGATATACCTTGCAACATCTTTGTCCTGACCTGGCCAGAAGCAACGTGCCTTAAGGATAGAGAGTGTCCTGCCAATGCCCTGATGTCCCCAATCATCGTGAGCAGATTCTAATAGCTTCATACGCATACGTCTTGGCACTAACAGCTGCTTACAATTTCCATCTGTGCCAGGAGTCACTCTATACAATATACCATTTTCTTCCAGGAGCTTTGGAAATTCCTTTAGCCATCCTTTGATCTCTGGAGCACAAGGCTCAATCTCATCACCTGGGGACCAACCAGATCTCCAGCAACCCCAGACTACTGTCAATGCTTCGTCCTCTAATTGCATTGTCTTCAACTGCTCGTGTGGATAAGATGGAAGGACACATGGCAGGGCTTGTGGTTCTGCCATGGGAACAGCTTGCGCACCCACCTCGACAACTTCTATCGGTACGACGATACATTCTTCCTGTGCAAGAATCTTGTCGTTATCTGGGCACCGACTCAACGCATCTGCACATCTGTTCTGCCGACCAGGTTTATAGCGTATGTCCAGGGTGAAAGAGGCTAGTTGAGTGACCCATCTCTGCTCTGTGGCTCCTAGTTTTGCTGACTGTAGATGAGTAAGTGGGTTGTTATCTGTGTAAACAATACAATTAGAGCCTAGCAGGTACTGCTTAAACTTATCTGTTACCGCCCACTTCAATGCGAGGAGTTCCAACTTGAAGCTGGACAAGTCCGTATAATTCTTCTCTGCGCCACGCAGACCACGACTAGCATATGCAATTGGATGCAATTTACCCCATTCATCAGCTTGTTGCAAACAAGCTCCGAGACCTTTCAAGGAAGCATCAACCTCTAAAACAAACCCTCTTCTGAAGTCTGGATATGCCAGTAGTGGGGTAGTCGATAAACGTTCTTTAAGCGAGTTGAACGCCTCATCCGCTTCCTGTGTCCAATCCAACACTCTCTTCTTTGGACTTTTCTCCCCTTTTTCCTTAGGTTTATGCCTGCAAGTGCATGTAGTGGTGCTGACATCTTGGCAAAGCCAGGAATAAACCTTCGATATAAGTATGACGCCAACCCGAGAAAAGAGCTTAGTTCCGATACTGTTCGAGGTGTCGACCATTCGACAATTCGCTGGATTTTTCCTGGATCTACAGCTACTCCACTCTCGTTAACCACATGTCCAAGATGAGTGACTTCGGGCTTGAAGAGTTTGCACTTCTCTCCCTTCAGTTTCAGACCATTCTGTGCAAGTCGTTTGAAAACGGTATCCAGCCTCTGCAAGTGCGAGTCTATATCGGTGGAAAAAACCAGTATGTCGTCTAAGTAAAGAATCAGCTGCGTCATGTTCATGTCCCCAAAGATGTGTTCCATTATGCGCTGAAAAGTACTTGGGCTATTACATAGCCCCTGGGGCATTCGAGTGAACTCATAGAGACCCCAAGGAACTCGGAACGCTGTCTTGTCGATGGAGGATTCTTCCATGGCAACTTGGAAATACCCATGGGAAAGATCCAGCGTGCTAAAGTATTTGGCTCCTCCCAAAGCCTCAAGAGTCTCCTCAATTCAGGGTAGTGGGAACGAATCTTTGACTGTGACAGCGTTTAGTTGGCGGTAGTCGATACACAACCTCAAGGTCCCAGACTTCTTCTTAACAAGTACAATCGGACTGGCATAGGGACTGGAGGACTTCCTGATTATATTCTTTGCTAGCATGTCGTTAAGGAGTGTCTTCACCTCGGCAACCTGTGTTGGGGAAATCCTTCTATAAGGAAGTCGAATCGGTGTGTCATCACTAACTTTGATGGTGTGGGGAATACTGTCACAGCAACCAAGATCAAAATCACCGACGGAGAAAGCCTCCATGTTGTCTTTGAGTAAAAGGGCAATCTTGTTAGCTTGTTCAGTGTCCATTCCTTGCAGACTAATCCCAGGTGGTAGAGTGATCTTGGATCCATCAAGGAGTATGAAGTCCTCAGGACCTTTCACCGATTCATTCGCTGGGGTGGGCGCATCTCTAGCTGCCTGTCCTGCTGCAACGATCTCTGTTTCGTCCAGAATTACTCCATACACCGCTACTTCCATCCTACCCTCTTCTTCTACTACCATCACCTCGTCCTTCTGGTGGGCTTCCAAAGCCATGGCTATAATGGTGTGAGGTGGAATACACACCTGCTTGTCGGTTGTATTGGCGACCATGATAAGGGCTGTCTCACTAGTGGCGTCTACACATCCCTCGACTACTTCCAGGTTTACAGCCTCTATTCCTGCAACAAGCCAAGCTCGAACATCTCTATTACTTGAAGGTAAAATTCCAGTGATGTATTTCACAGTACGTGGAGGGATCAATTCTTTGTTTGATCCAGACTTAACGTGTCCCTTACGAGCTGTCTGCTCTGGAGTAGGTTTACATCTAACAGGTATGCGAACATCTTCAAGGAAGATACAAAATTCATCCTCGAGATCAGAGCCCGTAGCGGCCAGCTTGCTGAGAGCGTTGCATCCTAGGAGTATTGGAAACTCTGTCCTTCTGCCTTCAATTGGAAGATCCCCGCCGATTACTAAAAATCCAACCTCTGCTGTGCGCTGTTGGATGGTCACGTGGGTAAACACGAATCCTTCGATGGGAATTATTGAACCGCTGACACCTTTGATCTGCAGGGAGTTTCCTATAGGAGCCAATGGTCCTAGTTTTGGTTCCAACATGGAACGGTAGACAGTTGAAGGAATTAATGAGGCCTCTGCCCCGGTGTCCACTACGCAGCCTATCTTCACTCCTCCTACATCTACTATGGCCGTGGGGCTAGATGACACTGCATCTGCCAGCGTGGGAACAAATTTATTTCTCTCTTGGTCTTCAACTTCTACTTCTGCTACTAAAACTTCCTGCATAGGCATTACTTCAACATCCTGTTGACAACGAAATTCTGGTGCTTCCGGGTTAAGGTTTCCGATGGGCAATTGGTTCGACTTTCTACACTCTGCTGTACTGCCCTCCACAACAGAGGTCAGTAGTTTCCCTGCTGTGGTCCATTTTCGGGGAAGGAAGATGCAGGTGCAGTAGAGCAGTTACTTGCGAAATGCCCCTTTTGGTGGCAGTTATAGCACTCTACTTCGTCTAGGACCCGGGCTGGTGGTCTGTTTTGAGTGCTATAACTTGGCCTTCCAGAGTATCGAGGATTCCCACGGTTTGCTCTCGGCCTACTCAACTCAAGTTTTCTCACTTTCGTGCGAAGTGCCTCCACCTCTGATACCAGCGGCTTCAGAGTGGAAAGTTCCCCTCTCAAGCTGGCAACTTCTTCCAGCAACTTCAACTGACTCTCCATCATGGCCTTCATTGGTTGTGAAGCTTCGTCTGCTTCGGTTTGATGGCTTCCAGCTGTCACCTCTCTGATGTGAGGCCTTCTCTGAGGTCGAGAATCCTGAAAAAGCAGCATAGCCTCTTCCCTCATTTTTGCAAAGTCATCCACGGACTGAGACATGGAGATTCTTCTCAGCTCCCGCTGCACCCATACCTCTCTGGCTCCTCGAACAAACTGCTCTTTCAGAGCCCCATTTCTTAGTTCCTTAATGGCCTCCCTTTCTTTCTGTGGTTCGGCCATACCCTCCATTTGTCCGTAAAGACGCATCAGAGCCCTACTAAATTCCGCCAATGACTCCCCTGGTTGCTGGACTCGGTTATGGAAAGTGCTGTTTAGACTCTGCACTGTCTCTGTCGGAGTAAAACATAGTAAAAGCGCCTTCTTCACCTCGTCATACTTGGTGCGCTTCGGTTCCGGTAGGCACATTACCTCATCTTTCGCGGCCCCAGTCAGGTGGTCTATCAACGCTCTTGTTTTGGCCGTCTCGTCTAAACTGTGAGGGCTTACGATCTGCTCAAATTCGTCGAGCCACTCTCTGAGCGTTGGTTCCCCAGGTCGACCATGTTCCCCGCTGAACTTGGCTAATCGTCCTTGCGGAATGCCATGAAAGCCCATGGCTCTCTTAAAAAACTGGTTCATGGCTTGAAGGTCTATGTTGCTGGATTGAGGGTCTGTCATATTGGCAATTTACAAAATAAAGGCACAATTTTTGAGATATATAAATTTACAATTGATGCTATTGGGCTTATGCCTAGATAAAATTCTTAATTAGAAAAACCTGATCCGCTGAGTCGAAGCCGTCTTTCCTCTGCGTTGTCTTTCGTCGGTTCGTTGATATGTCGATGCTGTCGTTGTCTATCCCACTTCTGACACCATTTGTTGGGACGCGGCCAAACGGGAGAGGAAGGTAATGGGTAAGCCCGTCGGTAAAGATCAGTGACAACAATAAAGGCGACACTCAGTTTTTAACGTTAACGTCTTCTTTGTATTTAAGGGAGGAAAAACAGCTTCAACCCAACAAGATCATTTAAGTGGCGGATCCAGGGTAACGGGTGACAGCGGCCTAGTATAGAATGTTGTACGTGTACACAGAACCAAACATCTTTTCTTCCAAATCTTATTTCATATCGAAACGCAATAACTTCACTTTGACTTCTATCAAAATACTCTCACTTTTCTTCGTTCGTTTATTTGTTAGACACACGCTCAGAATGTCTGGGATGCACCACGCTAGCGTGCCTACTATTCAGCGTAGTAATACAGCTCACATCACTACATGCAAACTGACGGAGTAATGTACATGTATACAATGCAGTTACTACATTAACTGCAGTACGATACTATTATTTGGGGGTGAAGAGGGTGTCCAGCAATTGGTCAATAGTAATACCCCCTTGAGGATACAGAAGTAGTACCAAGCTCTGAATATTCAAAACTTCACCTCACTACAATACCAATTAGTTTTCTCATGTTTTGAAATATCTTTTATTGTGTGAATCTTATCTATTGCCAGACCTCCAGGTGACTCTAGTCCTGTTGTTGATAAGAAGCTCTCAGAACTAATACAGATACACAACAATGAATTGAAGAAGTTAGAAGATGCACATAAAGCTGACATGAAAAGGTTAAGAGAAGAACATTCAAGTGCAATAAAATTCAGCCAAGAAGTGAGTATTAATAGTCAAAAAAGGGACTTATTTTCAGACTTCTGTTCAACTTAAACTGATGTTCGATTGAAAGTCCTGAACATCTGAAGAGTATTTTGGAGTGAAGATGTCTGCCTTGCGATTCTTTGAAAGCATGTCTAAAGGTGTGGCTTGCGTTACCTTCTGTTCATCATGGGAACAAACATTTTCCCCTCACACTACGGAGGCTGGCTTCATGCCTGGATCATCAACATGAAGTACTTTAAATAAATCCTTTTGATGTTGCACAAAACTAATCTAAACTTTATGTTTCACTCTGATAAAATAAAGAAGAAGTTTGCTTCCCCTGCATTTCAGGAAAGCATCATCTTAGGTTTTTAGTAGGACTACAAAATTGGCTAAACTTGTTGCCATCTTGTCCTTACTTTGCAAATTCCCCTTCCCATAGCCTCTTCCTGAGCCCATTTTTCTCACCAAATCTTCTAGTCTCTGCCTTACTCATTTCTTTGCTGCTTGCTAGTTGTTGCTGACCAGAAAAATGACATTGAGTATATGAAGGGTGCTTGTAGGTGGGGAAAGCGGGGGGCATGGAAAGCAAAATATGTTTGATCCATTCACTAAACAGTTTACTGTTTCCTTAAAAGCCATTCTGTGCATCTGTTGAAGAAAATGAATTCCCAGGTGGTTGACCCGCAATGAATTTTTCAGGAGTCTCACACTCAGAAATAGGTTATTCGTTCAACTCGCATCCCAACAGTGAGAGATGCATGGGGGAATAAATCGAAAACCCAGTTTAAATCGGTGTTAAAGTTTTTGGTTATATAGACGATGAGGTTTGTGATGAAATAATTACATCCTTAAACCTCTAAAGATTTCAATGGCGTCAAAATTGGGAGATATTCCTTCGTATGTAATTTGGCAATTTTGACAATATATGAAGGAGAGCAAAATGTCGTGCCTGTTTACAGCTGGTGGCCTAGTTTCTGGTTAGTGAGAGCATCGCGAAACAGCATATATATATAAATATGAACGTGAATGCCCGACACACCCAAATGTTAAATGTAAGGCATACACTGGACTATTTTAAACATTTGATCTTGAAATTTTTGTTCTGGATAATTTATCAAACAAGAAAAGTTGACTTCCTTTTATGCTCATGTTGATTTTGTAATAATAATGCATGTTAATTTAGAATTCAGAGAAAGGAAAAAGGGTGGGGGGAAGAACATCTAAGAGGAATATTATTGTGAGGGCAGCAAGCAACAGTTACTATTCCCATATGGGCAAAGGATTCCAGGATCATAAAACAAAAAATCTGCCATGTAATAAAACTTTCAATTCCATTAAAAAATGTTTTCATGTCCTGTAAACCGTGCTTCATTCTTGCGGCAGTATATAAAAAATTTAATACCATTTTTGGCATAAGCCTAGAATTCCAAAAACTTAATCAAACTGTATTTCTGTGGAAATCTCCCAATTTTATTGTTTTCTTTTAAAATACTGTAAACCATCTTTATGACCCTTCCAACATTTGACACATATAAGTCGTCCTTTCATTGATTGTAAATTATCTTCTTTATAGACTTCAGTTTGCCATCATGAGCAGGAACTGAAGGAACTCAGGTCAAACATTAAATCGTTGGAAGATGAGAAGGCCGGGCTACAGACGCAAAACGAAAACCTCCAAGTGGAAAATATAGATCTCCGGGCAAAGTTTGAAGAATTATTTACCGAGCTGAGTCTGAAGGAAGCCCAGTGGTGCGAGAAAGAGGAACAACTTAATCTGAAGGTCAGATTGACAAAGCTCGCACTCTATGATGAAATCATGACTTTAGCTAGAATTTTAAGTTTTGATACGTCAAAGTGCAAAGGGTTAAAAAAATATTCAGTCGTATAAAAAGAAATATAAAAATGAAAACGAAAATATGGGAATAGAAAAATGTTCAACTGTTGTGATGGTCCTGTAGCTGTAATGAAAAAGATAAAATCGAAAACTTAAACGCTGTTTAAAATCAATTACATCTAAACGAAAAATAGCAGAATATCTGTACTATTTCTGGTTACATTTGCACGAATGTCAAACCCCTGAATCCTGTTTTAAGTTTCAATCTGTTTTTGTCGAGAAGTGCAGCATAACTGTGGTATTTCGTGTTAAATTTGCACAAATGTCTCTAAATCCTGTTGTTAGTTTCAATCTGTTTCGATTCTCTCCATTCAGTTAAAGTTACACTGGGGAGAGAAGTACAGAGAGTGGATGGAAGCTACTGAGAAGAAAATCGCAGAACTACAGAAAGCAAATGAACTACTGTGAGTATCTTATCTTAATTAACAAGAGGGGTTTCCGAAACAAGGGGGGGGGGGAGTAATAAAGCTCCAGGGCCTGGGATTAATAAGGTTAACCCAGGGATATTTGGAGGGGCCCAGGTATGTATCGGATAGAATAATGTATACTCACTTTTAAAATATAAGTAAGGATTGCCAGAAGAGTGCAAAAAACGGAGCACGGTGATATAGTTGAGCCTTGGGCCCAACCGGGCTCTCAGAGACTTGTGGATATCTTGATCTTCTCAAACTTAACCTTTAAGTTTTTTTCCTCATATGTACTTTAGTTACCTAAGCTGGAAAATGTTTGTTTTGGCCTATTGCAAAAACATTCTGGTATGTGAAGAATATTTGTGAGCTGCTGACCTCATAAAGTTCCATGACCATTTGCATAAACAGTGGGAGCCAGGGAGGGAGGGGGGGGCAAGGGCCTTCATCCCCTTTAGTTAGAGCTCTCCCCCTGTTTTTATCCCCCTCACATGTTCCAAGTAAAGAGAGATATGGAAAATATATAACCAACCATATTTGCAATTAAGTTAATTGAACCAACTTAACAAGTCTGTCTACCTCCTGTCACAATTCTTTGCCAACACCAAGCAGCCACCCACTCCCCCTCCCCACCCACCTCCCCAGATAAGGGAGGCTGGTTAGCCATTATTCCTGATGCACAACTTTGGGCAATAGTATGCATGCCTATCTTCTATTGGGAAGTTTGTCTGTGTATAGTCAGTCTGAAAGTCACAAAAACTAAGCAAGAAAACAAAACAAAAATCAGTTCATAAGAAATGCAAGTTGTGTGTTGGTTTCCTTTTACTTTCCTGAAACTTTAAAAAGTGCCAATTTTGACAAAGTCAAAATTTATTTTTAATACTTTGAGGCAATTTCTACATAATTTTTTTCTCTCACTAGAATGGTGCTCAAACCAGCATATTGTCTTCTTTCCAAATTCCCCCTCCCTAAAAAATTCAGCTGTTCATTTCATTTTTTTCTTATATGGCTAGATAGGAAAGAACTCAATGTTTACAACCAAACATAAATACAGCACCATTTCATCACACCCCTATGATCTGATTCCCATAGATAGAAGTTTTTGCCAATAATATTTGAAACTACTACATGCATCCTTAGAAAACAACGATTTCATTTTCCTTCACTTTCCCCCACTCCCTTCCACTCCAGTTGATTAACTACACCGACCGATTTTGTCTCGAATCGTTCGGACACGTTTTTAATTCCGGACGAGTTTCTCCTGTCAAACAAATAGCTCTTCATATCTCAATCATTTCCAACTTTTTAAACTAATTTGTATTTTCCGTACCTTCGGCATTATCTTTTATTCCTTGCGCTCTCCTCAGGTCACCTTGTAGCGAATGTAACAATCTGCCTGTTTATTGTATCTTGTAGAATACTAATGAATACTTATCAATCAAACTCTCTGTTACAGCCGCTCTTACGTGAGGCCACCCCCTGACGACTAGTGAATCACTGAGCTCTCGTAAAGTGCCGGTACCTCCCAAGGAACTCCCTCGGGAGAATGCGTCGTATCGGAAGGATTGCCGGTCGGTAAATTTTTCGTCTTCTTGTTTCCTCCCCCGCTAACTACTTCTGTCTGGAGGAGAGGGACCCCACAGAGTTGAAGGTGTGTGTTACGCAGGTCTTTCCAGATTTTGTAACCGACTTGGCCTTGATCTTCTTGTCTGGTTGTCTGATGTTACCCGAGGTGGTACCTGGATATTTATTACTTAGATTATAATTGACCTAATTGGGCGATGACTTAAACTGTTGATCATTACTCCTTGAATTTCCGTACGTCTGACGATGGCGGAAATAGGTTTGATTGTTTGCAGCGGAGGCCCTTGTAAATGAATACTATCAGAGGTACAGAGTCGAGTTTAAAAAGACTCAACGGTGATATTGATTTTAAAGAAATCACGGTCTCGTCGAGGTGTGAATCACTGTTACAAGAAGTTTTGCTTTCGATCCTCTGAGCTACACGACATCTCTTTCAATACCATGGCATAGATGCTTATGAATACTTTAAAAGTTCCTTTATCTGAGTGTAAAAGTAGCAGTTTTAATAGCTTATAAGGAAATACATAATTTCGTTGACAGTGTGTGTGTTTGTAAAACTTTACACATGTAGGCTACAGGAAGGATACAATGTATCCCCTTACTAACCCTAGCCTTAAATGTAGAGGAATAGTCTGAGTATTATTGCCGAACCTTACAGTGTTCAGTTCTTCTGCAATTTCCTATTGTGCGGACTTTGCTGGCATGCTGAACTAGGGTTTTTCGTGCGTACATTTAAGATCTGCCGGAGGGGATATCAGCAGTTAAGGTTAATAATCTTGAAGTTACACAGTTGTCCAATCATTACTTTATGTAGTAGATCGATCACATGAATTATGAGTTATCAATTATTAGATAATTTCATTTGTCTTTGTATGGTGTTATACATCGATAGCCAACCAAGAACTGCTAAGATCCATTTAGGATGCCTAGATCTGTCAGTTGGCTCGGTTTAATTGTAGACCGAGTAACATTGCTTTTTCTCTCATGACCGAAACACCTAGTAACATTAGTTAGCGTGAGAATATCCTGCAGTTGTGCTGTATTTGGTACTTGTAACTACATGTGCAGAGAACATGCTTCAGTAGCATATATGTCTGTTCCATGTGAGCAGGCGTGGAAAAGTCCGATCAGCATGTAACTGATCTAAAATATGAAACAGAAACGACCATGACTCATCCTTGGCAGTGAATAATGGAAGATTACAAACGTTTCTGCAAAATAAGATTCTAAGCTTAGCTAAGTTATTCTACACTGAGTACCATGGTGCCAGCATTAAACTATTATTGGTGAAGAAAATTGTTTGATATCAACAGGGTGGGGCTTTGAAAGAGAGAGGGCTAAGGAAGCAGTATGTCTGAAAGATCATCAGAAATGCACTCCAGTCTGAGTACTGTATAGTACCGAAATTGCATTTGTAAATGCACCCTTTAATACCACTGCTATAACAGTTTACCTTTTAATAGGCTCTCGTGGTAGATCTCGGGAAATTTGGGATGTGCGAGTGACTTTTCTATGCTCGTTCCTCCACACACATCCACATGTACAAATGTGATGGGGAAAAAATATGAACACGAAGACATTCAAACTTCTAATTAATTCAACAGTCAGCTACGGGTATTATTCAAGAACTAGTTACAGTGCAAAACAAAGGAAAGAGCAGAGATGGTAGAGTAGACATGCCAACTTTGACATAAGGAAATCATTTGAATCCTCCCATATGTAGGGTCCTGAACACAGCATAAGGCTGTTGTAAAATATGCTTACACCCCTCCTCCCATCTCTCGTTAGCTCTTTCAGTTGGAAAAGGCTGGTTCAGGCCACTAAATATAGAACATGCTTAAAGGTTCAGCTATTACATAGCAAGAAGGAACTGTACACATACAGTGTGCGGTCAGGAGATGTCCATACAAAGACTTGTCTACAACAATACTCAATGTGTGAAAAATAATCTGAGGCCACCCAGGAAAATTCTTTTGAAAACTTCTCTCAATTTTTTAGCATGCTAAAATATGGGGCCAATACTGAAGACCTTTCAAAGTGAACAGCTCAATATATTCCATTATCCAAATCTTCCGATCAAAGTACTTCCTTATTTGTATATTATTATTAGATAAAGTGACAATGACATTAATACATGGTAGGAATGTGGAAGAAAATAATGGCAGGCTTCACATGCATACCTTGTGGTTGAACATGATATTAGTATTCTCGATGTACTTTTGAATAGCTATAATATTATATTCCATGGGACATTTGCTCACAAATGTTTATGAGGGTAGTTTGATATTTCAGAGGAATTGCAAATGTAAACCACAAGTATCTCAGAAATGGTGTCTAATGACTCGTAAGTTAATTGGGACAGACACACATCGTTAGCATTTACCCGACATCCACTTTGGATCGACTGGCTTTATGCACCGCCACACTTCACCAGAATGACAAGGGTTTCACCTCAGCACCCCTGAGGTTTCCTGTTATCCGCGAACATGTAATTCCCAGCATGCAGTTTTGTTTATCATGACATACATTCACAGTATGAACAGAGATGCCTTCACCGAAGCATGAATGCTTTCGGTAGGCTTGATAAGTCATAAGGACTTGAGCTATTCACAGAATATTATGCTATTTCGTGGTTGTTCCTTTCTACCTCAAGAAACAAATGTTGTAGTTTTTTTTTTATATATTTTGTATTATTTATGTGTTTTTATTATTAATGTTTATTTTAATAAGGTATAGAAAGTGTAAAGATTAATCTGCAAGTTTGGTAAAAATGTAATCCCGAAACGACAACAAAACCCCATCAATACATAATAAGGTTGTTGTAGGGTCATATGGATTATGTATACATGGCAAGGTAAAATATTTGAGGCCTGCATTCTTTTGGAAATATGGTTGAGGCAGTTTACTTTTATGGTATAACTGGTACCCTACGGAACACATAAATATTCTTCAGGGTATAGGAATGTCATTTGAGAGTTGGGTTTAGCAGAGCTGGCAACCTCCACTCTTGACTTGGTGTGACAGGAAGCTAGGGTTGACCTTGGAGTGACCAAACAATAACAAGCAGACACATTTGTTGTTGTTCTGTGATGACATGTCTTTGATGTATATCTTGTGTATACCTTGGGTTCTTGCAACCAGAAAACAAACCGAACACTGTACTAAACCTCCACGATACCCTTTGATCTTTCGATCGTAGCTGCAGGATCCAGCTTCTTCAAAAGCAGAACTAAAGCAAACATAGTTTGCCGTTGTAGAAGAACCTTCTGGGATTGAAACGTCAAAGTTCCTCTAACTTCATTCATTTACCGACACAGACTTTTTATGCAGTAGATAGATAATCAGGTGTTTTTTTCTCCCGAAAAGTATCGAATCAGAAAGGTGTAACAAAGTCCTGTTTTTCCAAAGATTTCTTTCTGTACTGATAGATGACAACCATAATCATACAGTGAGAATATCCCACATTGTTGTAACTAGAAACCAAAACAAACATCTAGTGGTATCTCTATCCACTCCACATAACTACCCCATCCCTCGCTCTCTCTTAGCAACGGGTTCCATCAGAAATGCTGAATGATACACACTGCCATGATCCACTCCAAACCAGAGCTTCATCTCTCTCCGCCTCTCTCTCTCTCTCTCTCTCTCTCTCAATCCCCTTGTGTTTTGGTCAAGCATAGCTACTCTCTTCACTTAGTCGGCGACAGTCATTAACGAAACTGGAGGCGATGAGAAATTTGATCCCTTCACAAGTTATTCTTTTCGTTTCTCTCTAATCCTGCATCGGAGGACTCGTATATAAATCCCCCGAGAGTAACAGAAGAATAATTTCCAAAGGCTAGAATATTGATAAATACCATCTCCCTCTTGAATATGCAGAAAAAAATTCCCCGAGCGATGATCGTATCTAGCAGGCATGACCCATCCGTCCATCGAAAAGTATATTTGGAATGAGCTCTGGAAATTTGTTTGAAATTCGAAAATCTTGTCTTCCTCTGCATGGGATGGTTTGAGGAGATGATATTTGAATAAATGCTTTCAGTAAACACTTCAATATTTTCCCCTTCAAGATGGCTTGTTTTGAAACTCTTGTTGGCAAATTCTTTCCTCCCCCCCCCCCTCCATTTGACCAGGAGGGCTTTTGGAAAATTCCTCTTCGTGATCTCTTCAGCCCTTTTTAATGCCGTTCTAGGGCACTCACACGCTGTTGCATTTCTTATTCGTTGCTAAGAGCTTAAACTTCATCCGGTAATGTTTCGGCTTACGACATTTTCCATGTTACTCGATAAGCTGTAAATGTCGACTGAGCCATTCAGCTATATTGATTTTCAGAGATCTTAAGTCGTGGGCAAGGTCTTTGAAAGATGGTTTGCTATAGGCCTTACAATTATTTTTCCGATTCACGTAGGCAGCAAAGTGGCATCTAGGTGCCTTAAATACTGTTTCTTTTCAACTTGCAAGGTGATAAAGAGAGATTTTTTAAGAGCTAAAAAGGGGGGGGGGGGGGAAACAAACTTTCAGGAAGCTACCTTTATAGTTTACTAATGCTAATCTGAAGCAGTCAGTTTGTTCGTTTTTCTGCTTTTCCTTGCTTGTTAAACCTGGCTTACATAACCAACATTGTACCAAAAAGCAACTAAATTTGTGCCTATGGACCAATTTGGTCTCTTTTGATCTCAATACATTACATGTATAGAGATATTGTAACAGTAAGTGGGACTCACTCTTCTCTTAACAATTTTTCAGCATCTTCAAACAAAGTTCTTTTTCTCTGGAATTTCCAGAGCAAGAATATATCATATAGACCAACAGAAGTTACTATTTTTTATTCCAGAATTGTATATCATTCTATGACTTTTTCACCGATTTATGTCCAAATCGGGCCAAATCGGGCTGAAAACACACTTTGCAGACCTTTTTTGCACACGCTCCAAAACTTATGTTTTATGAAAGAGTATAGAATGGAATTGTCTTTCAACAGTGGTATCGTCTAAGATAGGGTCCTATGTATTATATATTTTATTAACATTTTAAACTTTCATTTGTTGTTTACAGGTAGGTATTAATAAGAATTTTACCAGCTGTATATGACATTTTATGGCTTTTATTTGCTTTATTTGATGTTTAAATGATTTTTCTTTCTTAAAACAACACTGAGCTGCCGCCCATACTTTTAGTAAAAAGGTCCGTTTTTGATGATTAATCCCCGCCCCCAAGTCTGTTTTGTAGCAGATTGGCTATGACTCATGACAGCTACATGTTAGATATACGAAAATGGCTACCCTCGCGACCAATTTTCTGTACTGTAGTTAGGTACGCGAGGTGTAGTGTATTGCATTCTAATTACATATACACATTCTGTACTGCTGAATTCTACTTAGTGCATTTAATTTATATTAGGCCTTCGTTTTTGTAACATCCATTTAAGGATAGTACTGGTGTTCAGGTAGCTTTTCAGAGCAAGGGCCATGATAAGTTTGTTCGATTGCCCTTCATGTATTTTGTATAATTACGTATACACATTCTTGTACTTCTGAAGGCTACTTAGGCCTAGTGCATTTAAAAAAATATATATATAGGCCTAGGCTAGGCCTATTAGGCTTTCAGTGATAGCCACATTAGCATTGTACTGGTATTCAGACAGCTTTTCCTAGGAAGGACCAGGGTAAGTTTGTTTGATGGGTACGTATAAAAGAGGAGCCGGCCATAGCATCACAACTTTTATAAGACTATAAAAATTGTATTAGGTTATGTTTTATTTATAAGGATATAAGATGTATAAGGTTATAAGAAGCATGTTTAGCTTTCTTTTGAACCTGTGATGTTTGACATCAAATGTACAAAGAATTAAAATAAAATAACAAAATGGAGAGGAACTGAGGTGGCTATTAGGGGAGGAGGAGGCCACCCATCACTTGCATATAAAAACTTGTAATCTTCTTTTACATTATTTTTTCCAAGTCATAAATCCATGAAATCTTCATGTCAGAAAAATTGAGATGGAAAAACGTGGGTTGTTTTGATATCTAGAAGTGGACACAGTTTTGATGGTAGTCACCACTACAGTCTACAGTAACATACAGTAGGTCAATAGGCCTAGCTCTCAAGGCAGGCATCAAGAATATGGTCGAGTTGTTCGCCTCTTCTAATTTGGCCGTTGTCATTGACGTCAAACTATATGACCAAAAAGTCCAACAGAGACTGACCCAAGATGAAGGATACCACATAAAAAACAAGTTCATAGGTATTCTATGACATTCAAGGGCGGTGGAAGCACTTTTAATCTGGTGGGGGGGGGCACCGACATCAAAGGGCACTTTGCAGAAATTCGATTGGACTGATGCAGCCTTATATTTAGTACCCTTTATAACTCTTATTGTATTAACTTATTTGCGTATACACATCACTCCATCAACGTCCCGCCCCCCCCCCCCCCAAGGAAAATATGCATACTAGCACTGCAATATCCAATGTGCAAATTGGGAAACAAGGAACAAGTTTTCTTTTGAGACAAAATGAGGTGAAATCATGCTAGTTGCTAATGTAGGAATCTTCCGAATTAGAGTTTATTTCTTGTTAATATCTTAACCAATTTTTTTTCCATTCGAAATAGCTTTGAGTTTGACCCACAGAAATTCATTAAAAGTCAGGGGCGTAGCCAGGATTTGCAAAGTTGTATGCACGACTATCTGAGCGGCGCGCCACCATCGGTTGGCGCGGAGTGTACAAGAAAATTTTTGGTTTTACAAACCCCTCAGATGGCTGGAAACGGCCAACCCGAGTGTTCATTCTGGTTCCCTGGCCTCTTGCTAAACTTGAGACACCTCAATTTTTATGTAGAAAAAGGGCACATTTTTAACCTGAGGAAAAGTGGGGGGGGCACGTGCCCCCTGTGCCCCCCTGGTTCAGCCGCCCTTGATGACATTACTCAACCTTGCAACGTCGTTCTTTCGACTAACAGGCAATGAGGGCTAAAGGCAAGACTAGCAGGATAAAGTGTAACCTGCAGAGACTATTCGTGGCAAAGTAGCAAAAATGCAAGTTATATATTTGTTGTACCATGATTGATATTGATAATTGTAGAGACAGAGCAAAGATTTGAAATTAGGAATCAAAATTAAAACTTCCAGTATTGAGATACTGCGTCATTGATGCTCTTGTCCTGTATTGGAACCCCCCCCCCCTCTCCCCTTTTTATGCCTCGATCTCTCTTCTTCTCAATGATCCCTAGCTATCCTCTTAGTGAATTTTACACCGTTCACAGGTGAGAAATAGACTGCCTCAGTCTGTACCAATGCTTACCCACCTAACAAAGATGCTACAAATACATTATCACTGAAATGCATGAAGACATAATACACAAAGTAATTTGAGAAATGTCTGTAATACTGTGATTCAATACTTTTTACAGACATTACTGTAGCCTATTGTGGGGCCTATACTTTGGATCCAAATAGCAAATGTATTCAATGGTCTGTAGCTGCATCATTTGCTTCTGTTCAGATTTGTGATCAAGTAATTTGGTATGGTTCCACCATTTCAGGTCAAAATTTATACCATAGAAAAAACAGAAAAATTAATGCACTTCACATTTACTAGAGTGAACAACATGGGCATGTGGTGCGAAGATGGCAATTATAAAAATTGATCGATCGCATCATTGTGGAATTTCATCATGTGCAATAGTTATCGAAAAAGACATGTATATCAAACTCAACGTTTGTAAAGAAAACTGCTTTAAAAAATACCATCCTTTTCTTGCTTGTACAGTCATATGGAAAATTTAGACTTTGCTCATTGAACAGTATCGAAACGAGACACTTTTTGGTTTGTTACTCTACGAAGAAAGAAATCATGAGAAAGAACTCTTCCCCGAGTGTCGGCCTAAGTATCCTTTGGATGCTTTCAAATTTCGTAATTTATGGACCCAGTTCTCTTTTGATGTGAGCTACTTAGATGCAGGCAATATACAGATGACTAAGATTCTTCGACTGAAGATCGCCATAAATCAAAGCGGCGGAGGTATTTTCCGTCTAGAAATGATTGCCGTTAATGACATCATATATGGATGAGTGATATTCTCATCTCAAGATATATATATACACGATTAGGCCTTTCCAGTTTCTCCATTGTGTTTCTAAACACTGTACCATGATTCATTCTTAAACCCTGGGATGCAAACTTTATGAACTTTTGGTTTATGGAAACAAAGGTAAAAAAATCAAATATCATTTTGTAATCATTCCTGTATGAAAAACTAGAACAAAGGTGAGTTGTATGGTTGCTTGATGATGTTGTGATGTTCATAATATTCAGGAAAGAATTTGATAGCTGGTTGCGAAAGATTTTCTCACTTTCTTTAAGGAAGAATGGTTCAAAAGGGAATGGATCTGGTATTAAGAAGGCTACAGTTTCAATGTAATTTCAATGATGATCAACCTCTTGAGAAGCTTAAATCTATAAATATCAGGTGTTTTTTTTATTGCTTGGAAGCATAGAATTTTCATATTTTGATGAACTCCTTGCTTAGTGGGCTCTAACACGAGACCTTGTGTGATTGTGATAATTAACACATACTGTATTATGATGTCAACGTAGGCATGCCATGTAGCTAAATTGCCTAATGAGATCAGTCTTATACAATAATAATGATAATAATATCTCCATATATGTGACAATATTTCACCTAATAGCCTGAGAGGGGGGGATGGGGGATCAATCACATCAATATACTATGTGGTACAACATAGGTGGTGTTCACATCTGCCTAATAGCTAGGCTCAATAATAATAATGGACGTAGGCTACATATAGGGCTACACTACAGGTTGTCTCCTTGAACAGATAGTTAATCCTATCCTCATGACCCTCACATCCCCTCCCCCCTCCACATCCCAACACCCAATCATCTGTACTTTGTGGTCTGAACCACAACACACTTAAATGATCTAATCTGCCTTGGCCTATATATAATCATTTATGCAATTTATTATGACAACAGCATGCTTTGTGTGACCGGCATGCTCCACAAATGAAAAGAAAAAAAGAAACAGTTCTCCCAAGTGTTCAGATCCTATACCCACAACGCTTGACGAAATATGCCATGGTCAACATATCCAAAAAAAATTAGGCCTATTACCGGTAAAGAGAGAAGATATTTAAAAAACAAGCGCAAATCAAAACTTCTGGTATTTACTAATATCACGATTCGTCTAGAAGGGGAACATAATGCTAATGATCTTAGCCAAAAGGCAGAGAAGCGAATTGTACAAATTGCTGGACCCATGTTGTGACTTTGTACAAATTGCATTAGTGGCTATTCCGTTACCAAAAAAACTAGCTTGCACGATGATTGTGCATGCTAGCAACTATAGCTTGCATGATAATTGCAGCAGGTTGTGCATGCTAAGATATGCTTCCCTAAGTTTGCGTGGTGCTAGCAAGTGATTGCACAAGGGCCGAAGCCAATTTATGGTTAGCTTACGCAAGCACGTACAAACTAGTGTTAGACCGCAAAAAGTTTTCTTCAACTTCTGCAAGCATGCAGAAGATCGCGAAAAGTTTTCTTCAACTCCTGCAAGCATGCAGAAGATTGTGCACACCTGTGGAACTTAACGCAAGCTTGCGCAAGTACATACTGTTATTTTCCCTGACAGCAGACTCACAGCTATTTACATTGAAAGTTTGGCATGTATATATTGTTGCAGTGCAAATTACCTGTTTACAAGTTACACACAAACAACAACAGTAAAACACATACAGTCTTTACAAGTGCACAAAACTACACAATATACACGACTAATTAGAAACATGCATGGCTTTAATACTTTGTTAACTCTTTTATCATGTTTGACATAGCCACACCTACTTTCATGAATATGTAATGAGCACTTGTCACCTCATGAATATGTAATAAGCATACATAGAAAATGTCAAACAACCTGATTTAGCTTGAAAATGGGGCAATGTTTAATACATAACATAATTTAAAAAAAAAATATTATGGTGATATTTCTAAGCTGTGGGATCATGCTAGAAGGCTGCAATGTGGCCTATAAATGCTGTTAGCAGTGCTAATAGGCTGATAGAGAAAAAAACATTGAAAAAGAAGTTTCCAATCTTCTATGTTTACATATTGGAGGCAAACCTAATTTCTTCATCTTGCTGTAGAAAGTAAAAAGAAAAAAAAAGAGAGTAAAACTGGGTTATGACAAGGTGCATTATATGGTTACCCATGGGCTATGGGAAATAGAGCAGTAGGCCTACGTTTATTAATTTATTTATTAACCTTTCCCATTTCCCCTAAAAGACTCCCCCAAATACCGTTCTTGTGTTGAACTAAAGTGTTAAGAGAAAGCAAAAATTCTTTCAGGTTATATCCCCAAGCTGTATAATAATAAGAATTTATTCCGGTTTTTCAATATGATAATAGTCGAAAGTTAATTCATCGTGAATTGTAATGAAGTAACCAAATACTTTGGACAGATCGATTCAGGAAATCTTACTCATCGGAGAAAAGACACAACAAGTTTTTAACCCTGCAAGACGGAGATTAGAACGCTTTACTTGTACCACTTTTTTCTTTTTCATTCATTCTACATTCTTTATTTATATACTTTCATGTTCCTTATCTATAGATGGTTTACTATAACGCTGTTTTCCCCTCTAACCAGGAAATCTAGACCAGTGCTCCAGAGATGTAAATCGATTCTCGTAGAGGAGTTGTTTAATCTCCGAAATAAGGTTAAGTTGTCCTACTTGCTCTCGATCATAATGACCATGTACTGGAAACAAAATACCTCTCTTAAAGTTTAAAGGAACATGCTATGCCTCTCTCTGTTATGTATTAAGTGTGATGTAAGTGATAGTGATGTTACTTAAAATCACCATATTAACAGCGTGTATATCAACATTACGAAAAGGAATTCAGTTAATTGCACTCTTCATGGCTTGTTTCATATGATTTGTTTATTAATGTTCAATGGTCGTCAGTATTCATTGTCTGCCCCAACTTTTAGCCATTTCTAAAACTTACACAAAGGTTTGAAAAGTATGTTCCTGATTTAAGTTCTGAATCTCAAAAAAAAAAAATGTTTTGAAACATTTGAGGAAATTCCCTGTGAGGATATTTTGAGGCACAGTAGTAAAATGCTTGTTTGTGTGGATACATGAGTGGCCATTATTTGACAAATTTTAGCATATTTGAAGCCTTGAAGGCCAATGACCTGTTTAGGAGCTATGATGAGATCAAAGTTAAGTAATTAGTCAATTCAATTCGTTTCGATGCAATTCGATAAAAAGGGTTGCTGCATTGATGGTCTGTCTGTATCACCATAGCAACAGTGTGGGAAAGAATGACCCGAAATGGAGCAATTTGGACTCTGTATCAAACACCTCCCAAAATCAGTCTCAAATATATCCTTACCGATTACCGAAAAGTGATCAGTATTGGGTGTCCAATATTAACAGGCTGAAAAATTGCTAAAGAAATTTATGCTGGTAGCTATGACCTCGGAAATTATTCCCCAGACCTTGGGAGTGTTATGTTAGATGAATTATCGGACTGGTATAAATGGCCTTCATTTAACAAACTCACATATATTGACAAACTGACATATATTTAGTGTTTGATTCCTGTTTGGTGTGATGCGTGAACCTGGCAGAATTGGTCATTGCAAACGCAATAAAAATACATTTATATATGGATGGGTCTAGGCATGAGTAGTACAGTACTTATAAGAATGTGTCTTACTTTCCTGTCTTATTTCCTTTCAAATCATCAATCAGTTTTCTGTTGTAAATTTAAAATAAGTAAATAAGCCTTCAAACCAATAATAAGAACAAAAAGGAACCGGAAAAAAAGTAAAGTTTTAGTCATTTAACTGAACTACTTTACTTAATATTAATACTTTACTAAGTATTTATCCCAGTTAATATTTTAAGCGTTGGATTGTTCAAGTAAAAATATTGGGAAAATACAAAAAAAGGAAGAAAACAAGAAAAAAAAACTCCGGTTTGTACAATTGTACTTGGTTCAGAAATGATACCGTGTTCCTTTAAGCAGATCTTTGATTTTGAGGTGGTTAACTACCAAACTGGTTGTACAATTGTACTTGGTTCAGAAATGATACCGTGTTCCTTTAAGCAGATCTTTGATTTTGAGGTGGTTAACTACCAAACTGGTTGTACAATTGTACTTGGTTCAGAAATGATACCGTGTTCCTTTAAGCAGATCTTTGATTTTGAGGTGGTTAACTACCAAACTGGTTGCACAATTGTACTTGGTTCAGAAATGATACCGTGTTCCTTTAAGCAGATCTTTGATTTTGAGGTGGTTAACTACCAAACTGGTTTTTTTTGCTTGGTTAAAAAGCAAAACACGTATCAACGAATATTGACCCCCGATCGATTCAACTCAAGTTACTCGCTTTTACAAGTTCACTGAATTAAGCGAAAGAAAAAACGTTTTACATTTTAAGCAGGAAAAGATTAATTATAAATTACCCTTGTCGGACACTGTTACGAATTGCCTTAAACTATTCAGTCCCAGAGCTAGGACTGGTGAAATTTGTAAAACAAAATCGGTTTCAACCTGTTTTTTATTAATTAGCTAAGAGTCACAGCTTTGTTTAACGACAACATTTGCATATATGTTGACTCGAGTTCCACACTCTAACTTGACCTCTGTATACTGATGAAACGAACGAAACGGCCAAAACGTCAATCAACCCGTGACGAAATGAGACTAAGAAAAGGGGCCGAGATGAACTTTGGCAAATAGTGAGGAATCAGAGAGAGATTGGATTTACAGGTGTGTTTGAAGTGAAATACAATACAGTGCTTCGCAAGTTCAAGTATCTGCATACTCAAGACAGGTGCATTAAGCTGTACTGCAAAATACCAGCAAAAATCGCTCCCACTGAATATACAGAAGCAAAATTCGCTGTGAATTTTTTTTTTCGAGCGCAGTAGGTCAAGATTATTCTTCAAATTGACTGTGATAAAACACTGTTAGTATAAACCATCTTACAAGATGATTACATATTAGCTTGTGTATTAAAGCAATTCAAAGAAGTTTATTTTTTTCATTCCGAATCTGCAATATATGACGGGGGTAGGAGGATCTAGTGCTGGGGTAGGGGTGGGGTGGGGGGTTGCAAGAAGGTTGGGGTGCCTCCAGTCCCGAAAAAAATCAAACAGAATACAAATGATGCTTCATGAGGCAATATTTAGGTTGTTCTAATAAATACTATTAAATTGTGAGGTTGAAAAAAACCCAAATTGTCACACAACCCACTTAAGTTAAGCTCCTATACCCCCGTAACCCCCCCTACCCCTTCCCTATAGTGTTACACCTCTTCTGCTCCCCCTGAAAATGAAGCTATATACATTTCCAAGAGAATAAAACCTAAATAATCACACAATATCTTTATGGATGGACACTAAATTTGTTAAGATCTGTATCAACGAAATGTCCAATAAATGCTCAGACTTCCATCATATTTAATTTGACAGATCAAATTTAGTATCCTTTAAAACTTTGATATGTCGAGTACACGTCTATTTGATTGTTTAGTTTTAACATCTTATATTATATCTTATATATTTTGTAATATCTGAATTTTCAGGTAAACATACTGTGATTATGTGTTTTCTTACTAACAGGAAAAATAATTTCACTTTGCATAGTTTAACTGCCTGTAGTTCATGGATTTTTATTTCATTTTTTTTTAATTAATTTCTATCATATGTTTTTTGTTGCTTTTAGTTATGATATAAATATTACTGTGTGGTAATACATAGTTTGTTAAAACTAGAAACATATTTTTTTTGTCTTTGTTTTGTAAGTTAATAAACAGATTCTTAATTTTACACTATATTTTGTCATGTTTCCAGTTCAGTTAATTAAGTTAATTTTTATTTATTCTTTATTTTATTTAACATTTTGAATTAATACTATGTTACTATTTACTATTTTACTATTTACTATTTTTTTTATTTTTAACGTCACTGTAATATCTGAAGTTTCGGGTAAACATACTGTGAATTTTTTTTTCTCAATGATTTGCATAGTAACTGCCTGTAGTTCATGGATTTTGATGAAAAAAATTGTTATCAATTTCTATCATATGTTTTTGGTTGCTTTTAGTTATGATATAAATATTACTGTGTGGTAATACATAGTTTGTTAAAACTAGAAATATATTTTTTTGTCTTTGTTTTGTAAGTTAATGAACAGATTCTTAAGTTTACACTTTATTTTGTCATGTTTCCATTTCAGTTAATTGTGTTAATTTTTATTTATTCTTTATTTTAACAAATAAAACGACTGCAAAGGCTCCAAAACATAGCAGCAAGGATCGTTACACTAACAAGAACGTCTAATCATATTACCCCAATATTGCATGAACTTCATTGGCTGCCAGTATCACAGCGGATTAGGTTCAAAGTCCTTCTTCTTGTGTTCAAGTGCCAGAACAACATGGCACCTCCATACCTGCAAGATCTGATCCGTCTTTATCAGCCAACAAGAGCCCTACGTTCTGCTGGTCATAGTCGTCTGGAGGTTCCGATCACCAAGACAAACAGCTATGGGAACAGAGCTTTTTGCGTGGCTGGGCCACGCCTCTGGAATGAGCTGCCAGCTGAACTGAAAACTGTTCCTACTCTCACGACCTTTAAATCAAAGCTGAAAACTTTCCTTTTTAGACAGCATTACTGCAATTTTTAAACTGTGTATTTAAATTTCTTTCATGTGCAATACTCAAACGTGCATGTTTTTTTTGTTTATTTTTCATACTCATTTATATTGTATTTAATTCTGCATTTTTTACTACATATTTTGTGTCATATTTTTATATTTCTTATTTGCTGTTACATAGCGTTTTAGAGCACTTTTGTGGATTTTACGCTTTACAAAATAAATTATTATTATTATTATTATTATTTTATGAAACATTTTGAATTAATACTATGTTACTATTCATTTTGCGTTTTTTTGTTTTCTTTATTAAGTTCAATATTTGAAAATATTTCATTGACAGCCTTCTATGTTGAATAACATTATTCCTTTTAACTTGTTTTTCCAGATATTTTAAAAGCCAGGCGTTTCTTTCATTTTTCAACAAACTTTTCGTCACTATTGAGTATTAAAAATTGACACTTTGTTTCCCCAGATAATTTGGAAAGTCAGACATTTCTTTGATATTTCAACAAACTTTCTCATCACTATTAAGTATTAAAAAGTGACACTTGGTTATAATCCTCAATATTCACTTGAGACTTGTAAAAATACTTTTTGAATAATGTTATCACATTTTAAGCATGAAAACATTTGAATTAAATGACACATTATTATCCACTCAAGGTCACATTTCAACTGCCAAAATTGAAGATTAAATCTGACTGCCATATTTCAGATCAAACTATTTTTCGATGTAGCAGAAAGTCAAAAAAGTCAGTTCAAGAGAGAGACTTATTCACAGAAATAAAAATCTGTCTTTTTCTTCCAATATCAGATGTCATCGCTTGTACCATGTTTCCTGGAACCTATTTTTGACAGTCACTTAATGTTACAAAACACTGTTATAGTGCTTGTATGGTATGACATGTGGCTCAAAGATTAAAAGCCATTTCTCTTGTTTCTTATCATTTATATATATCTCATATTTTATCTTTTATGGATAACCGGTAATGAAACCCGGGAAATGATATTCATCACATTGTGTGCTTTTAACAAAATATATTCTTTTGTACAAATTTTGGATTCTTTGTCATCTTTTTTCATCTATGTAACAAAATTGAAAATATATTTTTCCAAATCATACTAGACTTCCATATTCTTTTTTGTTGTAAATTATATTATAAAAAATGAGACAAAAACTTCTAGAAAGTCCAAGAATGGCCACTCGTGTACAAACAACAAAGCACTTTTCCTGGTCCACTATTTCTCAGTCTATATAAAGGCCCCCTAATCATGACTAAATATAATTTCCTTTTCTTTTTTTTTCAAACTTAGGAAAATTGATTAATAATAGAAGTGGACGGTGAAGTCGAATGACATTAAAACAGACTTGGTAGTGTGGCGCTATACAAGAATAATACAAGAATAATAATGACCTTTGATATGAACTTCAAGTGGCAGTATTTTAATACCAAATATGTATTATTAATATTTAATAATAAATTTAGCCAAATACTTAAACTTTTAGCATAGAGCAGTTTACCAGATTTCATGCCAAATTTACTATTTAAATCACATCCTGAACACTTAAATTCTGCATTATGTTAAAGATGTATTCATTCATACTTAGTAAAGATTCCTAAATCCTATTAGTCCATTCAGGTCAGCTGACCGTGGTTAATCCTGTGAGTAACGCACGGTAAAATTACGGGGCATCACTTTAATAAATCTTTGGTTATATGTAACCAAAAATGTTTTTGTTTTATGATTTTTCCCCCACACAAATGGTAGTGTATGAATGAACGGGGTTAACCCCTTAATGATACATAAAAAATTTTTTTTTTAGATATTTCTGCTTAACATCTCTAATCGTCATTGCCATAATATTTAAGGGGAAAAACACTCCTGGTTTCAGTTTTGTAGTAGCATAATTGTACTTTATGAAAATAAGAATAATTTGATTCTTTGTCAGGCTGTTGTTCCACCTGAGGCCCCTCCCTCCTTTGCTGTGCCACAGGTCGCTCTCAAGTTCCCCTAGCTTTTCATTATGCGTAACCCAATATCATCATTGGTTAAAACTGGACACGTTGCATCCATTCATTCTTTTGGTCAGAGATGAAATGTAGGACGCAAAAATCAAATTTTGAAATTTCAAAGGTTCATATTGCTTTCGCTGTAATTATATGTCAACCCTTCTTTTGTGCGTGACGATGGAAAGCTCATAATAAAGATGCTGTGGAAATTTTCATATCAATTCCACAAGGACTCCATAATCGTTAGCAGCCTTCCTTCACAGGACTGCCTAATGACACGAGAGGTGCATCAGTGCTCATCGAGGGAAAGGGGTCGTTTGATTCTCCTCTTTCAAGTGGTTGAGACTTAGCTGTTTTCTTTTTCTGAGTTCAATTTAGGATTTACGACTCATCTAGTTTTGACATTAAAATATTTATCTCAAAGGACACTGAACCAGTAACTATCTGGGTAATACCAACAAATATTATTTTGACAGAAATTTAAACAAAAATGATGCCGATTTTTTTTATACTCCACGACACATAGATCTTATAAACAGACGAACGAGATTTTCTTGCGTTCACGGTTTCGAGATGATGGGTAGAACCGTAAATAATATCAAGCTTTATTTACCGTGGAGAATTAGCCCATATGAAATGTTGTGGAGCTAAACTGTATATGCATTTAGGTCAAATGGAAGACTTTATAAACGAAAAGTGCCTGAAAATGTGTCTGTTTGATTATAAGAGTTTTCCCTTAAGCATGTGTCATGGTACACCGTGGAATCAATTTAATGTTCCCTTATGAAATGTTTTTTTACATTGTCGCAAGGACTTGTGTGTGTAACGTAATAGCGTCTATATCTGTTTGCTGGGAATTGGGTTACATCTAGGTGTGGTAAAATGATTTTACCGCTCAATGTTTCAAGAATGGATAAAGTCACACACTAACAGAGGTTTGGTCCCTATTAGGTGCATGGTCAAGAAACTGGCAAACATATCTGATTTTTCTAAAAGTAAATTGCATAATATTGAATTTAACCGATTAGGAAAGTAATTATAATGTAGAAAAATGTGCAATGGTTCTGGGCAACAAGTACAATAGTCGAAATTTACCAAAAGTAGTATCGCATGTATTAGATAACATCGGTAAAAAAAGTAGGAAATGCCCACATGGGAATTTTAGCATGCTAAAATATTTTTTTGCACTGTCTACGGCCACATTTGAGTGTGGAAATGTAAAGTTATAGATTATAATTTACAAAAAATTGTACAGATGTGCTATAATGCTAGAGTACCTTGGATTTTAGTGGCTTACCTTTAGTGGCCGGGTCGTTATGGGTATTGAAAGCTAACAGGGAGTACTAGCTTTTCACAACGTGATTGAAAAATGAGCTGAGTTTGGAAATATTTAATGATTTAATAGATAATTATATAGAGCGTTATAGTGATAAAAGTATCAGTGGGAGCTAAGTAGTTAGGTGAGGGAGGGGTAGGAGTGGGTGGGGGGTGGGGTGGGGGGGGGGGTGGGGTGGGAGAGGAAATTGAAACCGGGACATGAAGCAAGAATGTCATATGTAAAGAACCAAACAGGTCTCTGACAATTCCAGCACTGAGCTCTAATTGTCTGATATAGAGTGAAGCCAACAAACTTCACTATTTTAATGGTAACGTATATGGTTGGTGCAGGGAGGATTTGGGGGGGGGGCATTGTGGTGCTACCTTGCCTGTCCTTCACATGTAGTACAGTACAGTACCAATAGTAGCTATAACACCCCTAACGTTGCTGATACATTTGTAAATTAGTCATGATGATCCCCAATCTTCCTATCTCTTTCCTATTTGGGTTAAATTTGCCACATTTTATCTGCAAAAAGGGAGTACACTAGAATCTCCACCCGGAGGAGTCTACTTCAGGTGCGTGGGGGGGGGGGGAGGGAATTGGATTTGAAGGTTATTTTACGTACGTTGATTATCAATAGGGACGGTCAAAATCCAACTCAACAAACTTGCCATATCTGGGTAAGACTGTATAGGCGACATGGTTAACAGTACAGCTGGGTTACTGTTATATATATGATAATGAACTGTCAACTGTTGTTTGTGCTGAGATTGGAGTTATTAGCTAGATTCTTTGCTGAATTAACCAACAAGAAATGTTTTTCTGTTCTATTTATTACAACCTAAGTTGCCTAACCCTATCTTTCCCACATACTTTACACCCTTTCTAATTACCCCTCCCAGCCTACCACCCTACACACTCTTACCAGGGAGCTAACACACTGTGTCAGTTCCCCTTCGTCTACAGTACAGCGTGCTCCATCCTTGCCACTATACATATATCATGCTAATTTCAAAACGATATTGTTACAGTAATGTTTTTCCCATCTCATCTGATCTGCATTAAACTAGCTTTTATCTTGTATTTTAATACTTACGAAGTGATTGATGATTAATTAAGTCCCTTCACCTGTTTTTTGGGTTCTATCCACCCAAAAACACATAGAAGATTAGAAACGACATACATTTGATGGATGTGTCTAGAAGAGACAAAACAAAAACGTCGAAGGCAATATTTATTACGTTCGTGGAAAGGATACACAATAGCCTTCATCTCCATCAAGTGACAAGTAATTAATCTAATGTTTAACAAAATTAAACAGGCTGCCATAGTGACTCATTCATGTGTTTTTTCTCTTTTCTTTCTCTTTTCTTCTTTTCTTTTGGTGTCATTTTCCTTTTCTCATCTGGAGGTTGTCGTCAAGACGGGTAGAATTTGTTAAACAGATCTACTGACTGAATTAATAATCCCCATTCTTCACGAAGTGGATGTCAATAGAATCTACCTTTAAATAATTAAGACTGATTCAAGATGGTGAAATATATCATCGTTTGGTTATATTGATTACATGAGTTAAAACACAACTCATGAATATTAAAATATATATATCTTTAAGAGGATTGTAAAATTGTAGATCTATAGATGTTTCTATAATTGAGGAAGGATACAAAATTCATGTGCTTGAAACAAAATTATATTCGACAGGTGGATTACTAAAACTCAGTAGCACTTATTATTTTTCAGCTTGCCATCATTATTGTTGTATTGGCTACATAATGTGCTGTATGTTCTTTTGTAGAGGCAAATATAAGACAAGCCCTTAGTCGTGATAAAATGATATTAAGCAATTTTCAGTTCTTTTTGTAATGAGAATTATATTAATACTCAGCAGCGTTGTCTAATGTTATCGATGATTGAGGTGGTTTATTGTACTACTGCTAAAGATTGTAATATATAGATCAAGGCAGTGATCTCAAGATGGTGGGGTTGTAATGCAATGGGGGAGGAGGGGGAGGGGGAGAGGCTTAAGGTATAACATCTTCAGAAGTTTTCATAAATGCTCTTTTAATTTCCATTAGACCTTGGGGAGGGGGGGGGGGTTAGGTGGGTTTAAGGGATCTTGAGAGGGATGCAAAAGAGATTTAAGAAGTTGTAATTTGTAGTTTAAGTTGTCACATGTTGATTTATAGCAATAGTTCTTCTGGCTTGACATGAGGGAGTGGGGAGGGGTTTATACCAGAGGTGTGTAACAAGGAAAGAGATTGTAAAGCCTTCCAGAACCTTGTGACACTTGATGACAATGCTGATTTACAAAAAATGACAGCTACCTCCCATAAATCGCTTGTAAGATGTATGTATGTATGTGTGTGTGTGTGTATGTATGTATTTTAGATCCCCTGCAAGCAGGAACTTGTGAAGAAGCCTAATTGGCTTATCAAAGCCGTAAGCTGACCGAAGTCAGTCTCTTCCATAATATTTAACGTCTATGATTATGAATTGTCAATTGTCAACAACTCTGTAACTGGACGACATACATTAATCTTGGAGTGACTTGAACCGGGGACCTTATGATTGAAAGGTACCGGCGTTAACCACTGAGGTAACACTCCACGAGTGTTAGATCTCCCAAATGGAATAACATTTTTCTTAGCGGGGTGTTTAGATTGGTTCCGTTCACCACAAAGATCTGGAGTGCCATATTTAACAATAAAATGATGATATGACAATGGGTTGTTGGGTTCCCTTTAAATTAATTCTGTTTGACCTTACATTTGAGTCGTAGGTGCTAAAGAAATAACCAGCCCCCCCCCCCCCCCCGTTTCCTACGCACTTGCTTTAGCACCAAATGCCTGAACTATTTTTGTTGCTGCTTTGGTAGAAATTGACCTAGCATTCATATCTAAAAAAAAAATGAGAGATTCGAGAAAACAGAAATCCAGCAGAAAGCGAGCTAATACCTTCTCCAGTGATAACTCTTAAAATTTATAGCAGACTGTTGTGCATGGTTAATTGGTATTTCCGCTACGATGACTTATAAATACATGCAGATGTTTATAATTATGGATTTGGTTCACTGGTAGGGCAGGACAGAGTGAATTAATGCATGGCTTTGATCTTATCAAATTTGATATTTGTTATTAGCAAAAATTTACTTGATCACTCAAATGGCAACTACTTTGTATCCAGTGTCGTGCGCATGCAGGATTTCCAAGGTTCTTGGAGGTATTTAAATTTCCAAATTTTGCCCGATTGAGTTTTTGGGTTAATAAGGGGCATGAACAAGGGGCATTAATAAGGGGCATGCACAAGGCGAACAACAGGTTTACTAAAGTAGGGTTTGGCTGTGGGGTTGTTGAATGCGACTCCCAGGTAGGATTAGGTCCGAAACCCTGACAAAATTCAAACTTAAGATGTTAAAATGCATTCAGAGGAAAATATAGATGATAGATTAGGTCCATAAAACGTTTTGCCCCAACTGAAGATGGAGGTGGAGGCCAGGTGACCCATGCCCACCCCCCCCCCCCTCTTTAGTGCATGCCATGCACTGACAGTATCTGCATGGAGATTAACCCATTAATAATCCATGTAACTATTTCAAGTTTTTCCCATATGCATATCAAATTATAGGTTTGAATTTTTGCTAGATTTTGAGTGGAAATGGAAGCAGTAATTTCATGTAATTCATATACTATCTGGCTATTTTAAAGTTATTTGTCTTCATTCACCAATAAATTTCACACGGCCACTGGTGATATATTAGCTATGGCCACTTATAAAATACTGCATTAGATCATAATGCTATAGTTTACTCCTAAATAACCATCAGAAGGACACTGTTGCATCCCTGTGGACACTATAACGTCCCTCTGACTTGTAGAATACAAAGGGTCCCCGGTGAAGTATTAGGGTTATTTGGAAAAGTTTAAATGTTTACATGTGGTGTTAAGGAAGAGTGTCCAGGCCAGGCTAACACATTTTATTTTGTCAACTTCCTCATTCACGCTCATCTAAAAGGTAAAAAAAATAATTCTATAGGATAAGAAAATAATAAGTTACCTATTAGTCACATAATGTTTCCTGTCTGTCAATATGGTGTTGATATATGTACATTATTGAATGAATTATACAATCTACCTACAGCTTTACACGAAAATGTCCTTTTTTTCTTTCTTTCTTCCATAAATTGCAAGGCCGCTAATGCTATATTATAATATGACATTCAATGCATGAGTGACCATAGTGTCCCTCTGTGTGCAGGCCTGTCTTGAACACATCAAATATTATTGACTCTAATTATTATTGGTACTGGTTATTGTTAATTTCCTGAGATAATTTCAAACTTTGTAATGATCACAGATTCACTGGACTGTAATTTTCTTTGTTTCAGTCGTTAATTAAAGTAAATATATCTTTGTCTGTGTAAATAGTTCATCTGAGCTACAGTTGGGTCTGGAATAATATTTTCGGACAACTGTGCATGAATGCATCACTGGTACCTGGCATTATAACGGTCAGAATTGGTTTTAATAATTCAGCGTTTGGTAATTGTGCTTCAGAGGGACAAACATTGCAATCTAGAAGGTTGAAAGGGGTAAGGAATATTTTATGGGTGCGGGAATGTGCGTGGGACTGAATGTTTTGTGCATGGGAAAGGGGTTGTGTAGAGTCACTTTCTGGTTTGGAGAAGTGCTTAAATGGGGAGAGGGTTTGGGGAGGGGCTTAGGGGATTACGGATCAATGGTACAGTCTTGTTAGTTGAATTGTTTCCTTCAATCTAAACCGGTTAATAAATAATACAGAGGAACTATGTGCACAAAAAGGAATGTTACCGGTAACAATAAATATCTGGGATGTAATGTTCATTAAGTTGGATCCTCTATGTAAAGTTTAATGGGGTTAATATCTTAGAGCCCTGCTTTGCTGGCCACTTTATTAAAACTGAAGCATTAAGCATTAATTGTCTCTCCTATATTGTTTCCTAAAAATGTTAAAAAAAGGTTAAAACCTCACCGATGGAGTGGAGTTTTAAAGCTTGCAATTTCCAAAGAAACAGATTTAGCAATTTACGGCAAGAATAGAACTTTGTTGATGACTTATATAGAGCAGCTTGGTTCCAAGTCTTCGGTGAGATATATATACCTTCTTTTTCTTTGAGTGTTAATTGCCAAAGTCTGAATTTCACACATCCACTCGAATTAATGCCAAGATGTAGGACAGTTTACAGGGTTGTATAGAAGTAAACAACATCATGGCCTCTTGCTAGATAAAAATCATCTGGGACTCTTGATGAGTCACATAGTGATGAAAAACGAAGCCAAAACAAGGAGAAAATAAAATCAGGAAAATTGTTCCACCCACCTAACCTAACTTAATCTTCATGCACTGTGCAGGCCTCTCCATGATCTTTGCACCGAAGAGTACAATTTTGATTGCGAATTACTGCTGTTAACACCTCAAAATGTAGTGTAGTTTTGTGGTGCGAATGTGGCGCATTGATTATCCGTTGTTTGAATTAGCTTAGTTGAAAATACGGAGATGCTGTATACTCAATCTTTTTGTGGGAATCTTTGTTGGGAGGGACATCACCTCGCTGGGGGATTATAGGGAGATTGCACTTCAAAACTGCATACAGCAAGTGTACAGTCGATTGGCCTGGTTTGTAAAAAAAGAAACATGTCAGTTCAGTTGGCACAACTGATTAGTACACTTAAATTACCCAAAATGTTAGGGTTATTAATTATATCTATGACTCATTCTGCTGCTGTATGTCAAACCTGTGGACTGGACGTAGATAGTGTTATAAATCCCCTACACTGCATTGACGATGTCACTTGGAGTGATCACTACTTCAAGCAACTTAAAGGAACTCCTGATTTGCCAACGTCTTGTCCGGTGGCATTTTTTAACCAATCAGAATCATTGTAACATTTGTTATCACTCCAAATCTGCTTCAAGAAAGTCAATATTATGAACAATGCTGTTGAAACCTGCACCCTTAAATGGGTTACGGTAAGCAAAAGTGCATATTGCAAATTGAATATTGGGTGACTTTTCTTAGAAGGTAGTGCTGGTCGTGAATTCAGTCTCAACATACATTGATGGAACTTAAGCAATGCAAGATCAATATATAAGTTAAACACAGCTAACTGAAATTCAACCATACTGCCATCAAGTAATTCAAACTGACCATTGAGCCACTATATGCCTCATTTCATCAAATCATACATACTACTTCTTGGCGGGGGAGGGGGGAGGGGGGAGGGGCTTCAGCGACCGTTATGGCCACAACATACCATACTGGATTCGCCCATGAGAGCTGCATGAAGATCGGGAGGAGGACATGTCCAGGAAAATTGAGATGGTCATCAGGTCCTGATATTGGAAGTAATATGTTCCTTGCACTATGATTGAGAGAGCAACACACACAGTGTTTTGAAACAGCAGTAGCTAGGCTACTACCATAGGCCTACTATTGGATACATATATTATATTGGGTAGATATAATGTACCAGATGCTAGTCCTGAGTATAACTCCAACCACTGATAACCTAATCGTTAAGCGACATGCTAATTAACTGCCTCTTGAGAATTCATCTAAATCTACCTGCATTCTGTGAAAGTTCAGTCCAATTTCAACTGCATGCGTAGTATCTGTTCGGTTCTTACCATATGCGTAAATGTGCATCTCATCGGGAGATGACAACATTTCCAAACGTTTCTGACAGTCGTCTATTTGGCACTCCTTAAATCGTTTAGTTTCTATGACTAAGATATAGCCTGTGTACTCGAGCTCTCTTCAATCGCTAGTAGCCTAGCCACTCTTGGGAATAGACAACCCTATTCCCACTCACTGAATTCATTTCACCACAAGCTCATTAAGCTGGAGTTTTGTTTCCCCGAAGATATATCAATTTTCTTAAACCAAATCCGACTGACTACAGCTGTGTTTTTTTCCTTTTTCCTTGTATCAATATAATTTTTTGTTTTTGGTCTTTTGCTGTGGAAAACCCCACCAACAGAGAAAAAGAAGAAACAGCTAATCTGTTATCACGTGGGTAAAAGTCACTTGATGAATTTGTCACCGCGTTGAACCGTCGTCTCGACTCCATAGCTAGCTGCAGTAAGCTTCTCGGAGATCTCGGGGAATATTTTACGGATCAGCCGCAAAAATATAATACTCGTAAAAAGACCGTCGAATCTCTCTCTCTTCGATAAAATAATTTGTTGCATTGTTTTCGCACTATGCAGTATCTGATAGCCATCGTTATTACACTCAAAGGGACGTCAAAAACAACAGACGCAGACATTGTGGCGTTGATCCAGATTTAAAATTTTCCGATTATATAATTTCTAATTAGTTTTGAGGTGTAGAAGGAAACTTAAGTTGAAATTGGGATTATATGATAAAAAAAAAAAATGAAACCAAAAAAAAAAATGAAAAAAAGGCAGTTCGTATGAATGGTTGGATTGAGCTGTATTATCTTAACGTGTCTTTCTTGTGAATGCTAAAACAGAAGTAAGGTGGTCTTGGGGGAGTAAGGGTTGTTAAAATGAAGGGGGGGGGGGGTGGGGGAGGTGGTAACAACTTGATACATTCTAAACCCCAGTTCTCTCACGAGACTGTAACTGTGTGTGATCCTGACTACAGACTGTGTTACATTAACTGAGGTATCAAGAGTGCCTTTGAAAGTTTGGTTGAAGGTTGCTTAGCTCTCTACACTATATAGTAGTGTGTATCTGAAAAGAACAGGCAGTACACTTAAAAATCTTAGCCTAAAAGAGAAGAGGCCTGCGTAAAACAGATACGGATAATGTTATAAGTGGATGTCCAGTCCAAATTTCTACTTGCATAGAAATAAAACCATTTGTATGGTTAGAGAGAGAGAGAGCCTTCGGAAAAAAAATGATGAGAAACATTAGTGCCATGAATTTTTCTCAATTTTATTCATAATTTAATAATTCATTTCAAACAGTACAACAATCATTCAAAATGAATTCAAATTTTTGTCCCAGCAATATCCCCAGTTTTATTCACAAAACACCCAAAAACCAAAGAAAGAAAGGAAGAAAGAATTAACACAAAATAATTTGCATAATTAAAAGGTACTCAATCATGTAAAAAGCAAGGAATTTGACCTTGAATCCTAAATATTTAACATATCAATATTAATGAGAATCATAAATATTCATTTATTAATGATGATAAACCGTATCATTTTCAATCAATAAAATTAACTTTGCATATAAATCAATTCATTGCAGCCATTGAAAGAGACCTGTACATTAAGATCAGTCAGCAATATCCCAAAGCAAATTTAGTCCAAACTGGAGGGTGTATCCTGGGCCCCCTCTTCTGAATTTTTTTGGGCCCATAGAAGTTGCAATTTCTTTTTTGTTTTTGCTCAATCTAGGTACATGTGGCCTTAAAATGAGCACCCTTTAGGTATTCATTACTGTGTAACAATATGTAAATTTGTTATGCTCTGATATTTTCAGGTATTAATACCCATATCTACTGATACTTGTTCTCACCCCCCCACCCCCTCCCCCTTCCAAGAAATGACTATAATCTGCCACTGCAAACCGCCAAGCTTGCACTTACAAAGAGTTTCACTAAATAGTTAGTACTTTTATAAATTATTTCAAGGTAAGATCAGGTTTTTATGCAATTACTAGTATACTCTAACAGCTACAGTAATTAAACCAATTAATGTCTTTGAAACTTAATCTTTGAGTATTATACCGATCACATATGAAAGATTGCAACTGGACAAAATAAGATGATTGCACGGTGGGGGGGGGGGTGAGGTGGAGGGGTTAGGCTATAATACCAATCATCTCTCACTACTTTTTGTATTTTTCTTGGGGGAAGGGGGATGGGAGAGGAGTGGTATTTTTTCTCCCAGAAATTTTTGTGACACCTAAAATTTTCTCTTAAAATGTTAACAGCTGTACATTATTTCTTTCTTTATAATTGCAAAGGTATAACAAAAAACTAAACAAGTTGTGCACTGTAATTGCATGCAGCTGATTTAAAGAAATTAATGACAGATTTTGTCACATTTACAGATTATATTGCAATGGATACATTTCATATTCTGTATCATAATGTTGCACTTTGCCTAAAATAACAGAAACAGAAAAGGAAAAAACAATGGAAAAATAAGAAAATACATATTAAATGCCAAAAAAAGTAACAGAAGAAAGATAGAATAGATAAAAAATACTAATAATAATATTATTTCCTAAGAATATCAGTAAATGATTTAAGAAAAGGCATCATTACTTATTTTGAAGAAAATTTTCAAATTGTGATGATAGTGCATTTGCAATTTACTTGATTACAATACTGAGGCCTTTATGAGGTGTTATGTGAACTAATTGTTCCACTGGACTTTGCTATTAGTTGTTTAATCAGCTACCTTAATGGGCATTATTAAAAAAAAGTGAAAAGGGCGGGGCAAGGGAGGGTGGGAGTGAATGGGTGAAGAAATTAAAGTACAACAAGCCACAAGCTACAATGAGCTACTCTGTAGCTGTTTCTGAAATAACTTTTGGTTTCATTAAATTACAAGCAAAACATAAGTGACTAATTTTCACTTTTCTTGCCAGAAAAATCTGGAATAAGCCATGATCCACAATTATGAAATTAATCAAATAATGATAAAATTACTTAGCTTTTAATTATAAAATGTCTTGTCTTGTGTTTTATCATTTGTCAATTAAACTATCACTTACTGTATGATCGCTATCAAGGGCGGCGGAAGCACTTTTAATCTGGGGGGGCACCAACATCAAAGGGCACTTTGCAGAAATTTGATTGGACTGATGCAGCCTTATATAGTACCCTTTATAACTCTTATTGTATTATCTTATTTGCGTATACACATCACTCCATCAACGCCCCCCCCCCCCCTTAAGGAAAATATGCATACTAGCACTGCAATATCCAATGTGCAAATTGGGAAACAAGGAACAAATTTTCTTTTGAGACAAAATGAGGTGAAATCATGCTAGTTGCTAATGTAGGAATCTTCCGAATTAGAGTTTATTCCTTGTTAATATCTTAACAATTTTTTTTTCCATTCGAAATAGCTTTGAGTTTGACCCACAGAAATTCATTAAAAAGTCAGCGGCGTAGCCAGGATTTGCAAAGTTGTTTGCACGACTATCTGAGCGGAGCGCCACCATCGGTTGGCGCGAAGCTTGCAAGAAATTTTTGGTTTTACAAACCCCTCAGATGGCCGGAAACGGCCCTTCCCGAGTGTTCATTCTGGTTCCCTGGCATCTTGCTAACTTGAGACACCTCAATTTTTATGTAGTAAAAGGGCACATTTTTAACCTGAGGAAAAGTGGGGGGGCACGTGCCCCCTGTGCCCTCCCGGTTCCGCCGCCCTTGATCGCTATAATTTCTGGTTTGGCAAACGATATGGGAAGCAAAAACTCTTCTGGATATAAATACATAAAGTAATTACAATTTTGTTAGCTTTTATAAAATATCTTGTCTTGTGTTTTATCATCGTCAATAAAACTATCACTTATAATCCTTATAATTGCTGGTTTGGCAAACAATATCGGAAGCAAAAACTCATCTGGATATAAATACATAAAGTAATTTAGAAAATTGTTAGCTTTTATAAAATGTCTTATTTTTTTATTATCAGCACTTAAACTATTACTATGATCGCTATAATTGCTGGTTTTGGCAAATGATATCGGAAGCAAAAACCCATCTGGATATAATTTTATGGGAGGGGTTTATGGAACCACCTGGTGTACTTGTATTAATTGAGAGAGAGGGGGAGAGAGCAAATACAAAGAAAATTAAACCTGGGAAAATGCCCCTCGTTCAATAAACTAAATTTGTTAATCTTTATGGATATCCACCCATGGTGATGAAAACAAGTACATCTTCTGTAGTTCAGATTGCTCATGTCATTCTTATAGTATATATTCTACACATAAAGCTTGTTCAAGATTGTGATAGGGATTGGTTGACCCAAATAAATGTTCTTTATTATGCAAATTAATTGTTAACAATATCTAACTGCATTTCCCTAGAATTTTTTCAAAAGTCTGACTAGCTAAATATATTTAAGAAAACAACCTTAAATCACAGTTTAGGATATTTTTTTTTATCCCTTACATTTATTTTATGCTCTTCATCAAATGCTTGGCATTACCAATCCCCCCCAAAAATGAGAAACTTGGTCAATAAAAGACGCCTAGATTTTACGAGGAGAAACAGAGAAATTGTCTTGATTGCGATATCGATTCTTGCCCGTTATGCTGGTGGCTTTTTCTTCTCTCTTTTGAACTATGCCATTTATGGCTTGAATGAACGTCAAATTGAAGAAAATGTCATGTAAAAGGAGAAAACGTAAATTCAATTCCTCGTGATTATGGCTGAGGGAGAGTTCAATGTACCCCCTGCTCTGATTGGTTGATAATGAACGACACGCTCCCAAGTATGGAAGTTATGAGAGGCGTGTGCTATATGTGTCCAGGTCAAAACAAATTTGTGGAGTCAGTTGTCATATTTCATTGCTCTGCAAATGAATGTAATGAGAAAAACAGGCAATGGCTGTAGATATAAAATGACCGATGGGAATTGCCAAAATTTAATATCTTTTTCCTGTTTGTCTTCATGATATTGTGATAATATTTTTGGAAGGTTTCGTTTTGCTTTTTTCTTTTCTTTTCTGACAGGTGCAACAGTTCAAAATTAGAGGCTAAGAAGCAAACAAACCCCACTCACCTCCTCCCACCCCGCTTCCAACCCCCTTCCCCCTATAAAAACACACACATAGCCCCCATTAAAATAAAAACAGCTATAACCAAAAAATAAAATAAATGTAAATATTTGTGTATTCACCTGTGGCAAATGCCATAATTTTACAGACAGAGGTAGGGGATGGGCCGGGGGGGGGGGGTGAGGTGTGGTAGGCTAAGCAGGTATTGAAGGATGACATGGTAGCCTGTCACTGGTGGTGCTATTGCTTCCTTCAGGCCCTGGTAACATATTGGTTAAACAAATGGGATCAACAACGGTATCAAAACTGACAAGAAAAAAGGAGCTGTATCTGGCAACTTGGGGTAAGGGCATGGGACAGAAAACACCCTGTTCAAGGCTTCCAATCATACCACCCTTGGTGGCCATGTTGCTCCCCTCCCCCCCCCCATCCATGAACTCATGTTGCCAAATGAAGGAAAAGTACTGGAATTCACTTCTATCAACCCTCAGTCCTATTAAAACCCCTTATTCTTTCAGAGTATAATACAATGTCATATTGTCTTTCCAAAGAGATGGCTAACCCTTTCCACTACCTCTTTGAGTCTGCCCTTACACTGTACCCCAGTAGCCCTTTAATATGCATCCTTAGTATAATACAAATTCTAATAATATGAAAACTGCTTACTTTACTCTTTGATGACATAAATGATTACTCTTAAAGCAAAATACAAAAGACTTTTGTAAACAAAATTCATACTCAAAATTGAAATCAAAATTTCTTTAAATATTCTTAAAAATTATTACCCACCCAAATTTTTTCTTTTATTTTTCTCCCTTTGTTTAGCTAGTTTTTTCTTTAACCTAAAACTCTACCAATATCTTTTTATACATAATTTTACATACATACATAATTACAATTTTCATTGATAAAGAAGAATTTTTTTACAAGTATACAGGTTTCAACAACAAATTTTCTCCTGTCAGTTGAAAAAAAAAATTACACTGAAAATTGATATTTGACATAAAAAGAGGTACTATGAATTGGTGGGTTGGTTTAAAGTAAAATCTATCAGCAATGTCTATTGTCAACATTTCTGAGAATAACAGAAATTACATTTTCTCATTGCTAACGGGAAGACAAAAGATTAAGACAGTTCGATGGTACTACCACTAAACCCTCTAGGCGCCCCTTCCCCCACCCCCTTGATTACCCCTAATTCATGTACCTCTCTCCATCCCCTTCTGTAAAAATGTTGGTTCCCTGTTTTCTTGAGATAAATGATAAAATTTGACATATTGATTTATAGTCTGCACTCATAAAAGACATAACTTAAGAATTTACATAATGCTTGGCAATCTGCACTATTTGAAAGTAATTCACCTGCAAGGTGTACATTAACTCAACACAGAGAGTTGGGAATATAGAAAGGAAAAAGACAGTCATTTTCTATCCCTCAAAAAGTTCCAATCCCTCAGGTACAGTCCAAATTATTCCTCTTTAAGGGGGGGGGGATATTTAAAATGAAAATTTGAACTTACCATAATGACATTACGTATTATATATGAGCATACTCTCTAAGGATCTATGCTCAATTAATTTTGATTAAAATTGTAAATCATGTATTTTGTCAACAGAGTTAATTCATGGAATAATTTGGAACCTCAAATTGCTCTCAACTGAGCATCTTTAAATAATAATTAAATAATCTTGTCATAAATTTAAATAAGCAATTTGTCTCCAGTTTTGTATCCAAAATTGATATTTTAGACTGTTCTATAGGAAACTATTTACCCCCCCCCCCACCTTTTCCCAATGAGGTTCTTATTGGAGACTTACATTAACCGTAAATAATTACTATTATCTCAATAAAGTACTACAGACTTTCTTTTGACTATACACATATCCTTGTGAACATGAATGCTCCGATAGCTAACTTAATCCTCTTGTTAACTAAGATGAGAAACCAATATGACAGTTGCATAGAGACATTGCCTCTAAACTCTGTTAGAACTTCCCTAAAAGGAGACACCAACCCAACCATCGTTAGTGAACTATTGAGACAGAGACTACTGTCATGAATAACTTCGCAAAACAGCTAAGACAAACTTTATTCCATTTGGGAGATATCACAGATTTATCGTCCCTTCAAATATCAGGAGAAAAGACTTGATCAAGTCTAAAAATGACATCATCGAGCCACCATGTGCTTCAATTCTGTTTAACATATTTTTCTTCTATATTTCTGTAATGGAGATGGGTTTTGCAAGTTCTAAAATCTAAAATATTAAAGGTATAGACTTTACATGAAGTTAATTGATGGCACTGGTTTCAGAATCGATTTACTATGAAAACTTGACAGGTTAAACAAGAGAGAGTAAAAGTATTTCAGATCCTAGAGGTACTTTGGACGTTACAGAAGTACAATATGACAGTTTCCAGGCACAATCTTTCAACAAGGATATCTCCCAAACGGAGCAAGATTTTTGTTAATAATTTTGAGAAATCCTGATTCCTCACCAAAAAGCTCTACTTTCAGCTTAAGATGATTGTTGGGTTGCCTTCTTTAAAGATACTGGTTGTGATGTTGTTTCACTTAACTCTCTATTACTCCAAGTTACTTCAAGTTACTCCTAGTAACTAGAAACTTCAATTGTCATGGTGAATCCTGCAAATATTAAGATCTTATACCATACTTCAGTTTACCCAGAACCATTACAGACTTACTCTGGGCTTATTATATGACTTGGACTTTTGTTGTCATAACACCAAAGTCATACTTTGTTTCAAATATGGAATATTCTTAGCCACTTTTATACAAGAATAAAAAAAAAAAGATTTTATAAGTTACTACCAAGATTCACCATGCGCACCCAATGTACATGACATGCGATCTACCATCTTGGTCCAAAAAATGGTATAAATTAAAAGGAAAACAAAAGAAAGTTATTTTACATCTTCACAATGATATTATTCATAGATTGCACATACCCAGACGAACAAATTCACAGTGACTTCTTTTTAAAACGAAAAGAGAAAGAACTTAAGGAAAGAAAAAGTTGAAAAAGAACGCTAATTCCTTAATTTTTTGTGTACACCTATAATGTACTTGTTTATATACCCTGTAGTAATCAACGAATTAATAGTAAATTAATCATAAATTTCATTACTGATAAAACTAAAAGCACGATATTGTACACAAATGAGCTGACATCATCACCGTGTATATATGCAGCCATTAATTAGTTTGAATCCATGGTAATGATGCTTTGGGCAAACGGACATGTGTCAATTTATCCTTGTCTGCTGACTCGAATGAAAAAAAAACACAGCTCAGGTATTGATTAATTTTGATCAGTCAATGCAATGCAGACACATGCGTCTGGTTCACTCAATTTATTCGTCTGGGACTGGAACCGTTCGGAGTCTGCTCGGAGTAAATATTGTTCATGACCTGAAACGTACATCAGTGAACATGATTGCAGCTGTATGTCCCCTTCAGTACAATAGCCCAATAGTTCGATTGCAACTGGAAAAAAAAAATTGTTCGAAAACCCAAGGTCCTTCCCTAATCGAGAGAGATGAAATTATGATAGGAAGTAAGTGACGAGACTGGTTCTTGCTTGATTTTCTTACTTTTGATAAAACGACCGACTTTGATACCAATAATCCGATGGTCGCTTACAATCATTCGCCTTCCACATTAACTGACATTGACGTACAGTTACGTTTCACAGTTATCCACAACATACAGACATTCACAACAAGCACAAATAGAGGTTGGCACTTCCTGTAAATAGTTTAAAAGAAAAAAATCCACAATGACTAGCTTTATTCCTCCTGGGAATTCTAGCATTCTCTGAATGTTTTGATTTTGTCAATTCTCAGTTTTTTTTTCCTCCTTTTTTTGCCAATAAGCTGAATTGTTCACTTAACTGCTCAGACCCTAGGAAGACAGACAACTCCGGTACTGTGGCAGATCTGCGGGACTATATACACCAACCAAAACTTAAAAATTGTTCCAACACAATGTTGTGATATAAGTATAGGCTGATATTTATATATAACGTAGTGTGGTAGGCTAATTTGCATCCATTGATGGTGATATCGTCCAAGGGAGACTACTGGAGGGAGACCACAAACTTTAGGAGGAAGATTGTGTCCTTATCTTCTGCAAGGCTGGTTGTCAAGGTTACAGGCAACAATTCTTGTTCATCATAATTTATTCGAGACTGTGTCGTTATATCCTCGGATGTAATCCTCTGGCTCTGCCCGATGGTAGGATTTCCCGCTTCTTGGGAAGAAGCTGTCTGCTCAGAAGAAAGAGTAAAAGAAAAATCAAAGGTGACCAGTTTAGCAACCAAACATAACCTTTACTAAAAAGCTGTAAAGATGGTTTTATAGCTATTCCTACTTCTGAAGAAAATTGATTCCAACTCTTAGCGCTCGTTCGTACTTTACCCCACGTACAAACCACAGAGATGTATACATTTTTATAAAACTACCATTATAGCTAGTGGAGTCAACTTTTCATCACAGCTCAGTCTTTGTTCCAACACAATGTTGTGATATAAGTATAGACTGATATTTATGATTAAGGTAGTGTGGTAGGCTAATTTGCATCCATTGATGGTGATACTGTCCATGGGGGAATGAAGGAGACCAAAATATCTTGTGCCCTTATAATACTACTTATGAAATGCTTTCACAAAGGTCTAGATTTGGTGAAAGACTATATTCTTCTTTTGTCATCAACTATAGAAAACTGATATAATGGAAATATGCGTCGACATAATTGACCACCAGTACTCAGTCGATTCTTATCTTTACATTCATGTGCTCACCGTAGGGGACACATTAATCTCCTGTCTGTGTATTATCAAAACATGTCGTATAGAAATGTTCTCCTTAATGCTTTAAAACAAGAAGTAACTTTGACATACGATGATCGAATCATTATGATATTGGAAAGGTACACTTATTGTCATGAGTTGTTCACACCAGGGAGCTGATATACTTGGATCAAGTAGCAGCTACCCTGTTGATATAATATTTATATATATATATATATAGATATATTTATGTCCTCTGGCATTCAATCCCTTTAGTTCTGTGGGCATTAAGTCTCTGTAAATTGATTTAATAAAGGAAGAATGAATGATGAAAGCAAAATATACGTTCTTGGCGAGAATTAATATCCTTTCTATTTTTAAATCAAAGCGCACATTATTTTGCGGAACCCCATTTATCAAAACATAATTCTGACTGATACATATATATATATATTTATATTCCTCCACAAAATCCAATTCCACAAGGTTATGAAACTTTAAACACTGTAAATACTGTACGGTAGTTTGCCTGTGAGGGTATGACCAGAAAGTTAAGTTGGACATATATAACCAGGTGCGTATCCAGGGGGGGGGCGTTGGGGGCGCGCGCCCCCCGGGTAAGAAAAAGAGGAGAGAAAAAAAAGAGAAGAAAAAAGGAAAAAAGGGGGAAAAGAGGAGGAGGAGGAGAGGAAGGAAGGGAAAAGAAAATGAAGAAAGAGAGAAAAAGGAGAAAAGGAGGGAGTAAAAGAAAAACGCGAAGACATCGGGAAGAGAAAGAGGAACAGTGACATCATTACAGCGCTGAAGGGTAGCCAGTGACGGATCAATGATTTCGTAAATGTGTGACTCACCCTACCCCTTACACCGACAACTCCATTTTTTGACGTTTCCATTTTCCTCTCTCACTAATGATCTATATATATACTATATATGGTCTATCATAACGCGTGTGTAGAATTGTGCTATGAAACCAACTGTGGCTGGTCTCGAACTCGACAGCGTCGTCGGGGAACATGACGATTTTTGGGATGGGGGCGACCGCCCGCCCCCCCATTCAGCATTTTTTTAAATGATATCGCTAAGTAATTTCAAAATAGAAAGTGCTTAGATGCAACTTACAAGCCCTGGGAAGTGTCATTTCCAGCGATCTGGGAGACATTTTTGGCCAAAATTTGCTTGTACGCTTCGCGCTAACAAATGGTCCTGGGTAGTGCCATTTCCAGCGATCTGGGAGGCATTTTCGGCCAAAATTTTCTTGTACGCTTCGCGCCAACCTATGGTGGCGCTATGCTTAGATAATTTGCCTACAGGCTTCGCCCCTCCCTTGACAAATTCCTCGCTACGCGCCTGTTTGAATTTGTAACGCAAACAGCAGATATCACATCATATCAGTGTGCATGAAAATGGCGTTCCAGGATGAAAAGCCTCAAAACTGTCCGACTTGCCTGAAAAAATAACCAAAAATTTTCGCGCGCGCTCAACGTGTTAATGTCAATATCATATAAGCAAGCATCGGCTATTACATCGCATGCCATCATGTACCGTACGTTCCGTTAAAATTGCGCGGTATACCGCGGGATGCTAATGTAAACAACGACATGTCTCATGTAGATGTATAAAAAGCATGGAGGTCCAATTATGTCAAAACTCTCTTTTACATTAGTAATGGCGAATTAGGGGCTGCACCCCCGCCGCGCAGTGGCGGAGCGTCCATACGGTCATGGGGGCGGATGCCCCCCTGACGGACTCAAATGGACTGCTGGCGCCTTTTTCAGCTCTTTACCACTTTTTACTTATTCTAGATTATTGACTTTTTATTGCGCTCTCATCTACTTATTGACATTTCTCACATTTTGTTGGTGTAATTTGGCGATGACACCTTATTCTTCGTTTATCTGCAAATTAGCCAGGCCCGGAAAGGGTCATTTCCGGCGATCTAGGGAGTATCTTTATTCAAAAATTTCTGTACGCTACGCGCCAACCAGTGGTGGCGCTCCGCTTAGATAGTGTCGAAAGCGCTCCTACAGACCATTCTCGCCCCTCCTGACCAATACCCCTAGCTCCACCACTGCCGCCGCGCCTCCTACGCCTATGTGTGTAGTGTTCGGTTTCGGAAATATCTGCTATTTTGTCATTTCCTTCAACCAAGTTTTATAATAGCCGTTATAAGAGGTTTTAATATTTCTACACCAATAAATTAACTGTGTCTGAAGTTTCGAAAATTTCTGACCAACATTCTGCATCACACTTCCCTCTACTCGTGCAATTTTGACCGGTCTGTTAGGGGTTGAAGGAAGTTTTTCTATATTGGTTGTCCATAGATGAAATTTTGTACAACATTATGGGTATGTTTTGAAGTGAGTTTATTCACGAGAAATGTAAATTTTCAAATTCTGAACAAATATGGGGCTTAAAACCTTGAAAAGTGGGGATGACGGGTATTGTGGGCTGCGACGTAGAATCACCTACAAAAGCAAAGACCCACAGGAGATGCGATCAGGTCGAACATGATGTGTGCCGGGTTGACAATCTTCAAAAAGGTTATGGATGGAAAAAAAACTATTAGGAAATACTTGGTTCTCAGGCAAAAAGTGTACATCTGGTTGGTCATTTCAAGCCCGAGAAGTGCCGTTTCCGGTGATCTGGGGGGTATCAAAATAAGAAATTTTCTTGTACGCTGCGCGCCAACCGATGGTGGCGCTCCGCTTAGATAGTAATTCGCGCCCCCCGGGTTTGAAAATCCTGGATACGCGCCTGATAACATTATACATGTGTGAAATGTTAAACTTGAGTATGGCACATTTCTACATCATATCTCCTACTGGTTCAGTTAAATTACAGATATCTCAAAATATCACTCCATGAATAAGGTTTCTAATCCTCTCATTCACAGTTGCGCCCTCTATGACCGACGTCAGCCAAACAATCGCTCTGCTATGTGATCAGAATATGTGATTTACATGTTTCCTCAGAGACTTTTATTTACACAAAATACTTACCTGGCTTTTCAATATTTACAATTCATGTATTATTAACGAAATTACCTGTTTTCTTATAAATATACAGACAAGCTCCTTACATTTGTAAAAGCGTTGCTAGGAGATAGGGTGACAACTAAGAAGTACTAATAAAACAAGCTGGTTAGGACATTAATTTGGCCGTATGATAAACAAGTACTTATGTGATGTTCACCATGTTAATTATGGAGAATCATTGCTGGAGAAATTTTACTGATAAATAAGCAGTAAAACTTTTAGCCGAATGTTAAAAGGAATGAAGCCCAAATTAAAGAAATGCTTTCTGTCTTAATAAAGCAGTCCATAAGAATGTTATCGCTTATTCTCCCCAACGATTGTTGGCATACTGAGTTCTTCAGGTGGTCAAGTAATGTGTTAACGACTAACTCTATGATTTTATCTTCAGACTGAGTCTGATCAATTGAAAGCCTAAGTTTAAAAGATTTCAGTTTGCATGGTTCAAAAAGATGATGAAACCAAGTGAAGGGGAACATATAATGTCATCATAATATGCTAGAAGAGTGCCTAAAGCATTGTCTACTTAAGTAAGGGGGGAGAGTGGGGGTGGGTGGGTGGGGGGAGAAGGGCACAGTATGCTATGCAGTTTCACACAATAGGCACTGCTTGTTTACAGAGATAAACCTAACATTGGTTCATCCTGGCTTTGTGATGTCTATAAGGATTTCCCAAACTCAGGGCTCACTACATAAGGTGCGCGTGGGTCAAGGGGAGGGGGGGGGGGTGTAAGTGATATCTCTCAAATGCTCTTTAAGGTTGTTATCACCACAAGCAGCAATTTCATCAAAACTAAACAGTCATCCTCTACCAGCCCAATCCCACCTTCCCTCAACCATCTCCCCCTTCCCTCAAAGTCATTGTCCCAGCTGAGCAACAGGCATTTAATTCACCTCAGTGTGGCATTTATTTTATGTCATGTAAAATTCCTGAACACCTGATGCTATTCTGTAGGACTCAAAACGATCACGTCCTTCTCGACACTAGTCTGTAAATTCCACTTTTAAGAGGGGGGTGTTTTATATTTGTGTGTAATATAAAGTGGGTCGTTGTTTTGTCATTCTCAAAATCATTTTGAGAACGACACTTTACATCCCTACCTATTTTAAGTTAAGGGGACACAAGGCGGGCATGGAACACTCAGTCTATTACTATTGACTGTAGAAGAAAAAAGGCCACCATCATTTTTTCTGCCAGTGAAAATATTAATGTTGCTTGTGTGTTAATTCAATGGGGGGGGGGGGGAGGAAAGCAAGTGGGAATTTTCTTTAAACCAGTAGATTTTTTATGTTTTCTATTTAGCAAGTGGTTCCCACTGAACTATTCATGGAAACGCTACATTTCATGAGATGGATTATAACAGATAGATATATGTAGGCCTGTTTTTCAGATGGGAAGGAAAAGTGCTCATATTGTGTTACAGAAAGCATGAAATGTATTTACTTCCAACATAGCTATTGAGACTGCATGAATACCCAACTGTACAATAATTGCCATGATTCTAAATTACACTATCATCTATTGGTCTGCATTGGTCTTTCCATCTTCTGCTTATAGCACCTGCATCAGCATCTGTTGTGTAACCTCCTACCAACTTTGTACACTGTTTAACTATGATTCGTCATTTCTTCGACCTTGTTATATAACCTTACGTCCAATGTTTGATAAATTCAGGCGAGGTAACATTTAGCAATTATCCATGTCTCCATCTTTTCTTGTCTTTTTCCTAACATTACCGACACTGACCCTGTCTATACAATGTCTCCTTACCAAGGTTCCTAGCGTAAAGTCAAAGTCAAATATCGTCGTCCTTTGGCAACTTTTCTTTATCTCTCTCTTCGCTCGGGAAATCTTTCGGATTGAATTTATATATCCGTAAAATCCTTGACTAGCACGTCTCAATTTATAGCACAGCTACTGTAGTTATCATAATTATAGGGAGCTGTAACATAAAAATCGATTATCATGTACTAAATTTCAATTCAAAAGTCTTATGCTGAGAATTTTTTTGAGGATGAAAAAATTAGTGAACAATCAACGTTCTCACAAGACTATTTACTGGAATACTGGCCGAGCTCAAACACTCATACTGTCAAAGAAAATGATTTGCACTTTAATTTTATTGTATTAAAATATTAATTTAGGTATAGAAACGTAATTTTTATCCTGGAATATTGAGCAGTAAATCCCTTTTGTGTTTCTTGTAAATGTTTCAAACTCTGCTTATATTTACACTATCTATTTTACTGATGCTCTCAACGATAAGTTGGCAGGCCTTGATTAAAGTGATAATTTCGGTATTACAAATGAGTAAAATTTTATTGAATAATTTTGAACTTATGTTCTAGCAAATTAAAGAGAGGTCATATTGTTCCATTTAGCTTGTGGAGCTGCTGAAGATACTGATTTCATAAGAAGACATCCCTCAATATTTACCAAGGTAAAACTCTCTTTTAACACGACAATTTTGTCTGTTATACTGAACCCCTCCTAATTATCTGAACCTTCCACAGGAAGTAATGCTAATAAACTAGCCCACTGATGAATGTTTCGACTTGGGATGACCACGGGGCTGAGAACTGAATCTCTTTTCGTTGTGGCCTCGCTGCGTATGTTCATTAAACCAGAAATACAGAGACAAGGTCGAAACCCTTTTACCTCCTATTTCAAGGCTTTTTGTCTTCACTAGCAAATTTAATTGTGTTATTTGCCCCTCCTCTATGTCTACGAGCAATACCCTGGAGATTGTATCTGAGCAAATTAGAATCTTACAAAACCTAAGAGAAGTGTTTTACCAATTAAGAATAAAATTTTGGGGGCTGAAACCAAAAGTGATCTCAAATTCCTGAGCCTAATATTGTTCTAGCATTTTTGCCACCTGTATTATTAACACGGAGACTGCAACAAGTCTATGCGCATTAAGTTTCTTACAGAGTAAACCAGATAACATTTTAATGTTTTTTTTAATTCTGGTTGCTCCTAGGACGACCAGGCCATACCTTTTTGGTTGTCCGGACAGAAATTTGGTTGTCCAAAATAACGTAGCAAAGTAACAGTGATGTGTACACTGTAGGAGAGATGTGTAGGTTCGGTGAATAGAACAGCAATGTGTACACTGTAGGAGAGATGTGTAGGTTTGGTGAATAGAACAGCGATGTGTACACTGTAGGAGAGATGTGTAGGTTTGGTGAATAGAACAGCAATGTGTACACTGTAGGAGAGATGTGTAGGTTTGGTGAATAGAACAGCGATGTGTACACTGTAGGAGAGATGTGTAGGTTTGGTGAATAGAACAGCGATGTGTACACTGTAGGAGAGATGTGTAGGTTTGGTGAATAGAACAGCGATGTGTACACTGTAGGAGAGATGTCTAGGTTTGGTGAATAGAACAGCGATGTGTACACTGTAGGAGAGATGTGTAGGTTTGGTGAATAGAACAGCAATGTGTACACTGTAGGAGAGATGTGTAGGTTTGGTGAATAGAACAGCAATATGTACACTGTAGGAGAGATGTGTAGGTTTGGTGAATAGAACAGCAATGTGTACACTGTAGGAGAGATGTGTAGGTTTGGTGAATAGAACAGCAATGTGTACACTGTAGGAGAGATGTGTAGGTTTGGTGAATAGAACAGCAATATGTACACAGTAGGAGAGATGTGTAGGTTTGGTGAATAGAACAGCGATGTGTACACTGTAGGAGAGATGTGTAGGTTTGGTAAATAGAACAATAGCTGTGGTGCGATACCAGTGTATCATTTAACTGCTCATATTTAACTATTATTTAACTGCTCATATCACTGGCCATATTTTGTTACAATGTCATACAGAATTTGATGCAATTAACAAAACCGCCATGGCTGATTTGGTTGTCCAATCAGACATTTGGTCCTCTTGGACAGCAATTAACAAGATGTATACTGATGCCCAAAAATACCCTCAAAATCTTTTTCATGGATTCCCATAGATGTGATCTACCTTGCCAGCTACAATTATTATAATAATTGTTATTATTGTTTTTCATTTATATAAAAATTTGTAACAAAATGAGTATGCATAAATTAATCAGACCATAGATATAACTTCTCAATATGTCTGTGTAACTGGTATGCATGATGCTGTGGTAGTTAATTTGCTACTAACAATTTAAACAAATATTAGGCTTCTAATATTCAGGCCTTGGAAACTCTAGCTATTACTTTAATACTGGCTAAATGCCAGTGGATTTTAAGCCATTTGCCAGTTTCAAAAACAAACTGCACTTCCATTTCTACCAGTAGATTAAGGACATAATAAGTAATTGTAGGGATAACAATCATCAGTAAAATAATCACCCAGTTAGGACAAGTTTTTCTATACTGTAGTGTCATGTCTCACTTCAGAGCACTCATATTGTCAGTGCGAGCAGTATGAATATCATGTTTCTATCAGATAATGGTTAGGAACTGTTTGTACTGTCAATACCAGTGTTTTGAAGCATGATATTGGAGTACAGTTTAGAGAGGTATTAGCATTTGGAAATTGTCCCAACTGGCTGAAATAATCAAGGTGATTTCCCATCCCGCATCTCAATAATTAATTCCCCGGTTTACTGCTTCTTATCAGCAAATATTATTGGACTGCTCCTATAATGCCTGTACTTGCAGTTAAACTGATGTGCGGAATAATGAAGGACGATGCCAGTCAAAAACTAGTTTTTTAGCAAGTATACTATTTTAAACACTTGCATCTTTTAGCAAAGTGACAACAAATTGAATAATTCTTGGGCAGTTTTTCGTTAGTCTGTTTCGTTTGAAATCTTAATCCAGGTTTTAGTTTTTAAGTTGTACATCGAATATAGATCTTACGCATTCATCAACCTAGATTTTAGCTAGGTAATATGACATTTCCAATCAATCAAACCAAATTTAAAATCCCACTTCACATTCTGTTTATGCCCCTCAGAACTGATTTTTAAAGTAAGATATTACAAAAATTGACAATTTACATATTTTGCTGTACTACTTAAAAGATGAAATGTTAAATTGCTTAACCCCAATATATCTCCTTACTATCATACTTTTTTTTTTCCAGCTCGTTTTACATTTCTAAGGAATAACATTTCCCGATCAATATTTTCTCAACAAAATAATTTTTAACATAAGTTATGAAATTTCACCTAGAGTAACACAGGTTTCCCAAAATCCTTCCTTTTTTTACTTTTTCTTTCTTTCTTTTTTAGGCCCCTTTAGGCAAAACAAATTTAACATTTATTTTATGCCTTTGTTTGAAAGCGGCTGTCAGGCAGGCAATCTTGAAAATAATGAGGTAAGGGTTCTCGGAAGGTACGGGGGTAAATTAATAAATAAGGTCGCAGCGTGTTCGTATGCATCAGCTATAGATTACTCTCAATCATTTTCCTGATCATCTGAGAATATATGGCCCAATTCTCGAGAGCAAAGGAGAAAAACCTGCTCCTTTGATCTCGAAAAAAACAAAATTATTTGTAATATTAACGAGGAGAATGGTTGATAAAAAAAAATTTGAGAGTAAAATCCGAGAATATAGTTATGAAATTGTGATCTTCCCACAAGGTGATTTTTGTAAGGAATTGTAAGATTTTTTTTGTGATATATTGAAAAGTTGAAAACTTGATTTTAACATAATTGATGGTATAAAATGTGGGAGAAATGAAACAAGTATACAACTGTTGATCAACAGATTTTGGCTGTACCTAAACAAGTTTCTTTTACAGCATCAGGACAAATTAAACTCAGAATACCGAATCAAGATCAACCACCAGTGATGGTGTCAACATCAGATCTAGGACTAGGAGGCAGGAAAAGGCAGGGGGGCAGGTGTATAGTGAAGTCAGGTAAACTCATATTCAAGTGGAGAAATGCCTATTAGCATAGCATCTTTGAATTGCCATGTTGATCATAAAGGCAGGCCCATAGCAAGGTCGGCCCCCCCCCTGGGGAAGGAGTAGGGTGCTTGCCCCACCATCCTGGCTGTTGTGTCAACACATTTCTCCAAACTGCCAGTGTTGTTGGATTTTCATTGCAACGCATCATGGCACAGGCACAGTACTGATGGAGTTTGGGAAAGGGAAGTTTAACTCTGTCTTAGTATCACAAGTTTAATGAAAGTTTTCAAGAAATTACAGAGAGATTAACAAAGATGTCCTTTCTTCACAGCAACATAATAATAGTACAAGTAGTTAGATTAAAGGCACGGTATAGATTAAAGGTAAGCAATTTACTACAGAGTTACACACATTACACTGGTTATTGAAACAGTTTCCTTGGACTTTAACATAATTTACATTCGTACAACGGAACTTAAAAGAGAATTTACCTTCCTGATGTGGTAACGGGTGTCTCGTCTGCCACAGAGAAGTTCAGAAATATAAATTCTTTATAACCTCCACTGATTGTGTGATATACTTTTTAAGAAAAGTCACCCAGGAAAGAACCTGGGCACAAAAACCAAACAACTGATCCCCTCTCAACCCCAGTCCCCTTGCATCGGGACTGTGACTGTGTGGTAATCGTCAAGTGTGCATCACCATTCCCCCTCTAAAGGGAATAGATACTACACATGATCTTAGCCAAAAGGCTGATATATGACAAATGATGTACGTTAAAACTGATCTTGAATAGAATAAACTATAACAAGAACATACGTTTACACTGCATGCTATATTGTCACAGCATGGCAAGTCTAATATTCAATGATCTATTGAAGAAGATTAAAATCAAATAGAAATAAAACTAGAAGAAAAGAAGGGAAACAAAAGGAAAAATAAAAAAACCCTTCAAAAAACATTGATCAAAACACTCCAATGCATAATTTACCTTCTTATCTAGACACTTTGATTTTGAGAGAACTGGCTTCTAGTGAAGAGAACTGTAGCAGCAAGAAAAAACAAATTAAAAGTAGAAAAAGAAAAAACATGTTTGGGGGCAGGGGGGAAGGTAAGGGGGGTTGGGAATGGGTATAAAGAAATGGGTTAACACAGCTAGGGCTTCGAAATATTTTTTATCTTCAAACAGTTTGATATGTCTGAGAAATATCTTATCTGTCATCGAAAAGTACTTTTTCTTCAATTTTAACAAAGAGCGTAAAATAGTCATTATTCGGTATAAAATGGCGCAGTGGGGATGCATTTGGGTATAATTAATACCGCGCCGGAATTTGAGAACTGCTCCTAGGAAAAGTTTTAGACACTGGAGAAGAAACCTCCCTCAAAGCAGTCTCTGAATCATGAATGAGGCCAGCCAGGATGATATTTTGAAGCCGTTATGTGATTTCAATTCATAGGGAACCTCTTTTGTCAAAAGAAACAGATTCATTGCCTTTTTCTTTTTAATCAATATTTTATCAAAAGGGGGTAAAAATGGTCATCTTTTCTAGAGTTATACCTAAAGGGTAAATGAGAGACCGTTAGAGAGAGGAAATTGAGGGCCTAGCAATCAAATTTTGTATATTACTAAATCTGTCATGCCCTAACTGTGTACCTCATAAAACAGGGATGAGAGGGTAGCTTAAACATAAAACAAAACAAAAAAATATGATTAAACAAAAGCTACATCTCGAGAAACAAATAGTATTCCAGTTTTTTTTTATTTTTATCATTTTCACTTTTGTGCCAAAGTTGCCTCCCATCTTGCAACTATTATTATCATGACAACCCCACACGGAATTGAACTTGATCAAGCATTTAAGAAAAATATACAAGTCTTATATTGGTTGGAGGAATTTGATACCTCGTGAATATGCAGTGTCTTATCAAATTCTGCAGTTAAGACACTCCTAACAGCTCACATCTTTAAAATCCAAATTTATAGTGAAGTTGAAAACTACACTCTTTTTGAATGTAAAATAACTTTCCTACTTAAAGTGATATTTGTTTGTAGTTATATTTTGTAAATTCTGTTGGAAATGAAAATACAATCCCAATTTTTTAAGGATCATTTCCAAATCTTGTTTCATGTTTTCATCCTATTCTCTTTCCTAATCTAGATATCATTTGCTGTACTTGATATTTTTGATCATTTTTATTCAAACAATTCAATCCCAAAACATTGCAACATCAGCTGTAACATTCTGAAACCTATATCACAGAAACAAACCAATTTCATGCTGGCAGGAAGAGTAAAAACATATTTTTTTTAGCAAATATTGCCATCAATCACCAAGATAATAAGCAAGCATTTACAATGTTTGGGATTGCCATTTTAAATGATCTGGGCTCATGTGGCATGGATGCAAACTAACATGAGGTAATTTCAGACAATAAAACCACCGTTAGATGGATGAATGATGCTGCTGAGCTGCGATGTTTGCAAGTTGCAAACCAGCTCGCGTCAAGAGCAGGGATCCTGGAAGCGAGACGTATCAATAACAGAATCCAGGCATAACAGGCATGCAATATGGATGGGAGGCTATTGTATATAAAGCAGACCGAAATCATGTCAAACCCAAGGATATGTCACCTTAGAGAGTATAGACCCTGGGGATGGGGCAAGGGGTGGGAGAGGGGGTTGGGGTAAGGAATGGAAATCCTCTGTAAGGGTGGTATTAACAAAGCACTGCTACCTCTATAACTTACCATCATACAGTGAAATAAAACATCACAGGCTTTAAATTAAAAACAATCTTTGTGATGTGTCTTTGAATGACTAAAACATCAACAAATGGCTAATTTGCATACACCAATATATAAGCAAAATGAATATTCATATCTAGAAGTGACTGATCTATATTGGCTCACACAGTATAGAGCAGGGCACTGAAACGCATGGATAAAGCACATTTACAGTGAGCTTGTGTAATAGCATGTAGTGAAGACATACATATGACATTGTTTGAGTCCATTCACCTATATATGAATGTTATAAAGTATGTTTCAATAATATTGCTGGCAGGTTCGACTATGGCATTAAATTAAATGTGTGGCGTATGTCACTTCACACAGGCAGCTATGTATTTTTAACAGCCGATCATGGGTAGTATAAAATTGCAATAAATATCCATTAACTTTTTTATCAGTTTGTCTACAAAATCTTCAGCACCAATCGACATCGATCGGCACTGCAGTAAATTTGACTGGGATGTCTAGATTTTGTGATATCATTAATCAGGAAAGATTGTAACATATCTATTATGGTGATTAGAATTCGAGTCCAAATTTATTTGAAGTCATGGTCTAATATTTATGAACAAATGTATTAAATGAAACCCATTGAAACAGTATGCCAATGAGGAAGAGTATTATGGATCAGGGTGGGGGGGGGTGGGGCGGGGGTAGTGGGAGTAGCAAGGTTTGAAATCTGACCTCAGAGATACTATGTCTATAGCGGAATGTATAAACCCAATCAATCAATACATACATGAATTTTGCCCAATTAAATGCACAATTGCAATATTATATTATATGCACACATTAAAGCAGTGACAGGACAAATTTCAGAACAGCAGAAAAGCCAAAACAAAGTGAAGAAGTGAGACAGTTTCTGCGATTACCTCTTTGAACACCTTTGATCTCATCTAAATGTATGTAGCACATCATAATACTAATTAAAGTAAAGTGCAAGGAGTACTTTAATTTCAATTCTGTTTTTGCCAAAACATACCTATAACTTTGATATGTAAATTGTTAACAGTCAATTTAGATCATCTACGCTATCTTGATTACACCTGCAATGATCAAGGTTTCAAGTATATATATGTTCCCTCCAGAAAAAAGAGGGGCTGAGAGGTAGAAGACGGGGGGGGGGGGGGTTGGATGCATACACCATCAGTTTACTTTAGCACATGATTTTAATAAGATTGTATCTATACTAGAGTCCAGGTTATTGCTAAAGGATGAAGGAATAAAAGTGTTTAAAATAGATCATTATAATTACATTTTACATGCAGTTTAGATATGATCACATATAGTACACTATTGTATGAAAGAGGAGAAAGAGATAGGTTTAGTTGTAAATCACCATTTTAATTCAATTTTAATTTAATGGCAACAATATTGTGTCTATGTAAATTGGTTGAGGGAAGAGAGAGGGGGGAGGGAAGCTAGCCGGAAGGGCTTATGCAATTCTTTCATGGCTATGATGCATAGCTATTTAATCTTTCTGGGTATCTTACACATATGACAACCTCTAAACCTGCTGTATTGCTGCAGCAGTCTGTAAATAAGCTCTTAGCTCTGGAATGGTCTGCCCATATCTGTGCGGAGTTCTCCCACTCTCAGTCAGTTCAAGTCTTGTGTGAAGACTCATTTTTTCAAGTTGGCGTTCTATTAGGGTTGTACAGCGCTATTGAATACTTTGTAGATTTTAGCGCTTTATAAGTTCATTTATTATTATTATTATTATTAATGAATTTACAAAAAAACAAAGACAATCAAAGTTAAATTTATGTTCAAATATGGGGGAAGAAAGTACATTTCAATTTACTTAATAGATTTATACCCTCATCTAGGACTATGCAATGTTAATCTAGCAGATTGTGCATAATGCATAAATATTCCCCCCTTCCCACCCCCCAAAAAGGATAACAAATGGGGGGGGACCGGAGAAATAAAAACAGATAAAGGAAACCAGAGTAGCCCAAAAAAATATATATTCTAGAGATTTTAATAATGCCTTCAATCGAATATATCCACAAGTTTCTTTAGTTTTAATACTTTACAAATTAATTTTCAATCATAATAATGTTTTCAGCCTCACGGTAAAAAACTCGAAAAGCCAGAATGAAATGTAAATGTCTTTTCTATTTCCATTCTTTCACCATGTTTTTTAAGTTCTCTGATTTCCGGGGTTTTAATATTTTTTCCAATCTTTTATAACTGCGGAATAAAAAAAAGGACCACCTTAACATCGGCCTCAAATATTTGTCTCCAAAACTTGCTTTAGTGTTTCCACGAGCACTTTACAGAGTGAATTAATATATCCCACAAAGACCATTTGCAGAGGGGAAAGAGGACATAAACGACTAAACTCCTCTCTCTAAAAAGGAGAGGAACCCAGGAAATGATGCTAAGCAAATAATCTTTGTTCGTGTGTCGTGACAACAAACTCCCATCTTGCCGGCAGATTCTTTAGCTACAATAACATATGGTCATATGGTCGTAACATGAAAGCTAGCTTATCAAAAGTTAACGGACACCTAAGAAATAATGGAAGCGACCGAAGAGGTGCAATCAAGCACAAACGAAGAGTTTTTTTGAGAGGACTAGGACTAGTGATCCTTCGGCATCTACTTAATGGAAAATGATCCAGTTATTACTGAAGTATCTTGACATTGACAAACAGTTTCAAAGTATTGAGAACATGCTGTAGTACAATTTTGATAGCTTTATTTGAAATATGTTTTTACATTTAGGTAAATCATAGGTCTGTAAATTGGCCTTTCCATGACATAGGGGTACTAGAGCCAGTGTGATATTGCTAGTTTTGGAAGGCATAAAGTTCGGCACCTAATCGAATCGACACAAGAAATATCTATTGTGACTTAATTATAGATATAAATGAAAGGAAATCACCAAACTCTACTTGGAAAAGTTTTAGAACAAAACTGGTAGTCATGGCTAAATCTGCTTATCCTGTCCTCTAATCCTATTCGGGACACATGTGTGAAGGAATAGATAGCTGTAAGTCTTCAGTATGCCCCCACCCCCATCCCCACATATCACCATTCTTAACCAACACATATCCCTAATCCTGATAAACTTACCAAAATAAATACAATTTTTATAAGTGACAATCTTTATGAACAAGATTTAACTCACTTCACAACTCTCAAATCATTGTCTAATTTCAAATTTTCTAAACTAGATATTAAGAACTTAAAGTCTAATTCTGAAAAGTTGATCAATTTTTGAATATTGTAATATTTATGTTCACTACAGATTGAGTTATAATTCTTACCTCTAGACAGAAAAATAAAGGTATCTTTAAAAATGGTTGTAAATGTGATATGAATTTGAACAACAATTAAGAGAATTAAGGCAGAAGTGAGATTATAGAGTGGGAGATGGAGAAGGGGGAGCAGAATGGGAGTGGGGGTGGGGAGATGGGGGGGTAGAAGGCAGAGAGGACATACTGGAGAGATTCTTCCCAGTTTAGATGTCATAGTGAAGAGGTAAGAGGAGGTTAAAGGGGAGGTGCAAAATGAGTGAAAGAGTTTCTAGAGCAGTGACAAGGCAGAGCAAGTTGCAATATGTTTCGTCAAAATTATCCAAGACTGAGGGGGCGTGTCCAGCTGTGCGAGATTCCATACAAAATGCACATAACATAAAAATAATGACCAACAAAGATGTTTATAAGCATTCTGAAAAGGTCTTTCAACAACAACAATAGCACCACAGAGAAATTAATAAAGGAACAAATAACAATACAAAATACAGATACAAAGAAAAACAAAGCAAAGGAAATAAAAACCAATAATAAGGTTAATTTTAGGGGAGAGAAGCTGAGGGAGAGGCTGACCGTTTTATCATAAATTAAATGTTCCAGATTGACACCAGATGAAAATTAGATGGAAACGGCTTAATCTGCATTTGCCGCGACAATTAATTTCTCTTGACGTCAAATACATTTGAACACAGAAGATATTTTGCTACTTTAATTTATAAACGACTTAAAATTGTTTAAAATATACTTGTTTACACAATTGCCCTATTTGAATCTTTTTGTTTTAAATCTTTCCAAATACCAGAGTGACATAGGCAGGAACAGGACGTACACTGCAGAAGTAATATTTGTATTAATTGTATCTTTACTATTATCATAGGCAAGTCATTTTTAGCTTCATCTAGATTTATTACACCTGGCAATATTTTAAAATCACAGGGAAGACAAAAAAAAAAGGTGTAACAAGTAGCAGTGCATTATGGGAAATTCATCCAGTATAAGTTGTAAAAAAAAATGATTTTGATTTATTTTTAATCTCTGTCTCACTATGGAATAAATTCATCCAAACAGTATTTCTTCAATTATTTTTCAGAGGGTGAAATATTTGTTCACCGAGCATAATGTCTTGTTATTCCTTCTGTGACCTCTGCAAGACTAACATCAAAGTAAGAGTTAATTTCACAATAGGAAAATATGAATTGAAGATGTTATATTTTAAGTGTTTTAAATCTTGCCCATTTTTTGTGTTTTTTGTTCTTATTCCAAAAAAGTTTCAAACATATTGAGTTCCCCCCCCCCCTCCTTCGTCATTTGAAATGAAACTTGATTGACTCAGACGAGCTTAATGAAGTGCATCGCTGATGGACTCTGACTTACAAATGGTACCGAAAAACTTGATCAAATCGACTCAAGAAAGCTGCTTTTTATTTTGACAAAACACAAACATGCTCTTGGCAGGCTGCAGAGAAAGTATTGCTGTAAAACAAACACACATTACAGCGATCGTATGCAAAGCAAGGCAAAACGTGACACACTGACAAAAGCAGAGATATTTCGGGGTTTTACTCAGCTGTTGACTGGGGGCGCTATACCAGGACTTACTATATCCATCTTTCGATAGGCAATACGAGTAGGAGATAGCATCTACATCTGAAAAGAAGGACAAACCGTTAACAGCTCATCATGTAAAAGTTTAGCCATTTTTTTCTTGTCTTTTTTTTTCGTTAAATTGATTTTTTGAGAGAGAAAGAAAGAGAGAGAGAGAGATAAAATTATTGCTTTTTCGGGGGAGTTTGTTTCACATTTGGAGTAAATATGAGAGGTTAGGTAAGGAATTAAAAGGGAGGCCATGCAAAAGCATTTTTATTCATGAATCACTCACAGCCGGCATGGAGCGAGCAAGCAAGCACATAGATAGAGTAGCATAACCAAGGTGATAGGTGCAGAATACTCACAGTATTGCCAACATCACTCTCCCTCTCCCCCCTCCTCCCTCCCCTGCTCCCTCCTCCCCCATCTAGTGATCCTCTCCACTGACCCCCAGTGACAAATAAGATCACTTGAAGTTTTTGTTAGAAAGCTTGCAGCGATCTACCCACTAACCATCATGTACATCTTAAGGTGTAATTGCTCAGGAAACAATTGATTCTCATCATGTGAAGCCCACAGGTTTTTTTTTTTGGGGGGGGGGGGAGGGTGCCTTATCTCTGTAGCAGTGAGATCTGTCCTCAATATTGCTTGATAAGTATCCTTTCGTTTGGAGATCAATTTAACTGCAGTTTTAGGTCCTTTGAATTTTTTCATTTTTCTCTTACTATGTGGACTGTTTGCAAGTTAATTTGCAGCGATAAGTCTTCAATTTAAACCAAGCCTAGATGTTCGTATTGCAATTGACCAAACTAAGAAATGGCCCTCCTTGGTTTTGTTTGACTAAGTCAAGCTTCATCGTCGGGTAACTTAACACTGAACTTGACATTACCCTTCCCATTACCCTTTCCATTTTCTAACCCAGACAATTTTTCATTATAATTGTTTTTTCTGTAAACGCAACTCAGAATTTTCACACATTTAGCCTTTAACTAATTCATTACTTGAGATGAAAAGCAAACACGCAGTTGGATTACCCATGCCTATTGATCTACGTCGTTACATTAATTTCAGTACCAAACGACGTCTAAAAATGTGCCAAAAATCAACCCTGCAAAAACGCAGATTTTAAACAGGATTGTAGGTTATTCTAAGAAGTCTAAACATTAACACTACAGTACCCCTTCTCTCAAGATATCAGATTGAACACTTTCCACATTCCATATCTGATCTCTCCATCCTAAGGTAATGACATGGAGTCCTCCCGCCCCCGACCCGGTACCTCAGGATGTCGCAGACCCTATCTGAGAGGCAATCGAGATAACCCAAGTCTTAAACCCCTAAGACAAAAGAGTTTAACTATATCCATGGAAGTAACGACTTAGAAGGGAAATCTCTGGAGAGTGTGAAGTGCGATAACATGACACATCGGCAGATGGCCTCTGTGCCAGGGATAAAAGCTTAGGTGTGTATGTGTGTATCACTGTCTCTCCGAATGTTTGCAGCCAATTTCTGAGATTTAATCAGCCTCTTTGGATGCTTATCGTCATCATTATCGTCGGGATTATCCGTGTCGAATTTCTGTTTTATCTAATTTCTTCGGGAGAATACTTCAGACCCTTTTGTTAGGACTCAGAGCCCCCCTAAGGGCAGAGGTGTTAACTTTCAGAGGGGTTGGCTAACTGTACAGAAAGATCTAATATCTTATAGTAAAAAATAAGAAATTCTAAGATGTAATTTTGTATCAAAATAGGAGGCACTTTTATACTAAAATTCTGACAGATCGGTAAACACTCTTGTTAAGTTCCCAAGAGACCATCAAAACCATATGAATCAAGGACGATGGACAACATCGACTGATTCAGCTAAAGATTTAATCATGCTAGTAGTCAAATATATAATGCTAAATGCAGTGTACGACTATACGGTGCACCTTTAATAAAAAAATAAATACAATATCTGTAAAACTTTATAATTTAACTAAACACAATTGATGATGACATCAGATATATGTCAGGCCATTTCTCAAATTAAATTTTGTAAAATTGCAAAAAAAAAAAAAAAATTATATACATATATTACTTTAAAATACTTCTGAAAATTAATAAGAGCGGACTGAAGGTTAAACAAACAGATAACAGATTCACCTTAATAATCCTTTTCAATTTCCTGTCTATCAATTACAAATTGGTTTCCTTTTTCTTGAGGAAGCGAGACAGATCTATGTAAAACTACTACGTTAATTAGCACAAATATGAGGTAACAAAACTCGCTCTTCGACTAGACGTGCGTGAATCTCTCGTGACGCTTTTAAAGCTCAAAAGCTGAATTTCTCTAGCTATCCAACTAACTACTACACTAAGTTTTGTATATTCTTGATTATACCTCCAGAATCTGTATTCATAGATCTCTCTTCATGAAAGTGATTTTTTTACTTGTTAATGATTGTGGGTTTTTCTCATCTTCTGCAATATCTTTATAACAGGAAGAATTTCAGAGCCCTATGTAGACTAGTTTGAAAATACTATCCTCTTTTCCATATTTCTATACCCTGGTGATTTCTCATTTATTCACCATATGTTTCTTTTCTTATATTTGTCATGCTTTGTTCTTTAATTTATCAGTTTGAAAAATTTTGTGATTTTGTTGTTGTTATTGTGGCAATTAGATCAATGAAGATCATTAATTTTGAAAGTTACATAATATTGAAGATAGGACATTTACGATATATTGCATGAAAATTTAGCACAAACGTGCATAATCAAGAACTCTAAGATTGATAAAAAAAAACATTTGCAAATCGCTCACGAATGCAGCTTCACTGGCACGAGCAGATAACAAACACCGATTGGTACATTATACACAGAGGTTTTACTTTCATAACCATGCAGAGAGAAGGGGTGTGTGGGGAGGGGAGGGGATTGTAATGAAGGAGAAAAGCTTTCCCTTCTATCCTCAAACTATGACAAAGTTTAAATCCCTGGTTCCTGGTCATTTGGTTAAAGATCTACTTGAGTTTGTACACAAAATGTAGTATAGCTCCTAGCCTCCTACCCTACCCTCTCATCTCCATTCCATCATAGCTCCCCTTCCCACCAGCCCCAGACCTCCCACCCCTGAATATACCACCCTTTCCAATCCCTATTAAATGTCAGATGTGTTCTCCCGTAGGCCAACACCCACACGGTTCCATCTACCAAGCCCAAACGTCTAGCTTATACATTTTCTCATTATCAATACAATTGATTGCTTACATTGACCTATTTAATCAACTAAACATCTCACTATGAAAATGTCCCCTGAATTATAAATACTCCAGTTTCTCACTCATTTTTTCTTCTTCCTATTCCCCCCCCCCCCCCTAGATCTACTTGAATGTATACAATGTTTTGTTGTCGTCTAGAAGGAGAAACTTGTAATTAGTTTCTAAGTTAATTAGTTTTTAGTTTTTTACATACCTATGAGGATCAATATGATGCCCGGCTACTTATCATGATGGTAGAGATCTTAATAAACAACACCAAAAGTATTGCTGATCACGACTTAAAACTCGGGTGTTTCACACATTCGGTCTAATTTAGATCCATGACCACAGATGATCGAATTAAGCTGGCACATTTGAAACTAGTTCATACACCTAAATGTTCACATTTATGGGCAACCTAAACTCTGGTTGATCTTACACTTGGAGTAATTATATCCATGATCAAAATCGTTTGAATTTAGCTGGCCAGCTTGAAACTAGTTCAAACAGCTTGATGTTTTACAGTTATGGCAACTTAAACTCTGCTATTTCATAATTTTGCCCTAATTTAGATCCATGATCACAGATGATCGAATTAAACTGGCACATTTGAAACTAATTCAAACAGCTTAATGTTCAGTTGAGAGGAAACCTTAAATAGATTCTTGGTTTGAAACATGTTTTGTAAATATAACTAACTACACATTAAAAGAAGAGAAAACATCTAGATGTTAACACTTTTGGCAATAAAACATTCACAAAATTTGCAGCCACATTGTTTATCTTTAATAGCTGCCAAGGTAAAAGAAACGAGAAGAACAGAATACATTAAACAAGCAAACTAGATCCATTCATGCAAGTCTATTGACGAAGAAGGTAAGCATGCATGTTTTACAAACAATTAAGGTAAAAATATATACAAAATGATTTTATAACTATAGACACAAACTATTTCAAAATATATATATGAACTTTATGGAATATTAAATCTCTTTCTTTCATGATCTCATATAATATATGTCTATGTGCCGTGGAGGTTTTATTGAACTAGTTTGTCAGTTCATATGGACACATATATGTATCCACTATTTTTTCTCTTTCTCTGATCACAATACAGTTACATATACAGTGCTATATGCAGATTATTAAACATGTTTGTACTTGAAATGATCTACTGATTGGGAAGTCGGGGGGGGGGGGGTGGTGGTTACGAAGATCACATATGAGTCTTGTTTAGCAGATCTCCCAACGGCATGCAATAACAAATATGGGAGGAATACTGGTTGAGGGAGGAAAGAGGGGGGGGGGGGTTGGATGAAATGAGGGTTAAAGATGGTGGCAAAAGATCATTCAGATTATGTACAGAGGAGGTTGTTACATAGAGGTTACTATAGTGTGGTGTATTTGGACTCCCATTTCCTAACTTCTCTTGTGGTCAAGTGGTTCTAAGGCTTGCAGGTTCGAGTCCTGGACAGATCATTACCATGTGTCCTTGTGCAAGGCCCTTTATCTCCATTGCCACTCTTCACCCAGGTGTATAAATGGGGACCTGTGAGTTAAACTGTCAGTGTGGGCGCTATTTAGCTGCTGCCATGTTAAGTTTGACAGGTCATCATTGACCAGAGTAATATTGCTATGCGCCTTGAGCAACGTTTTCGGTGGATATGTCTGCCATGATATTTTATAAATCCTCAATATTATTATTATTATAAAGCAAAATGTTTCAGTTGTCAGAGAGAACCTTGATTGAATGACTGATCAATTACTGTAAATTAATTAGTCATTGTTCAAATCTCTCAGCTGTGACTGGCTGCATTTGTTAAACCTGTACTTTTAGCTGTGAAACTACCGAACACTGCCCACTGCCAGAACTGAACATGTAGCATTTTGTCCGACTGAAGCCAATGTGACCATTACAAATTCTTGTTCAGTTGTAGTCTTAAACATGTGCACTCTGCCCGATTGAGCACGGTTTTCCAAGTGATGACGGTCGGTCGGGTAAAGTCCAGTCCAGAACAGTTGGGCAGTGTGCGGCGGGGGGGGGGGCCTCGAGCCGTCATGAAGAATTTACGATATGGTACCAGAGGATTCAGCACCTACTGAATATTCAATGCTTTAATGATCATCTCCCACTAAAACATGATGAACATTAACTTTTTACTGACATTCAGTACATGGACTCACACACACGAAGTGCAGTGTCAATATGAGAGATATATTTGACCTAGTTACCATGAAAATGTACACTGACAGCTTGCCAAAATTAAAAATAGCCAATCTTTCCAACTACATTACAAATACTCTCTATAGTTTTGTAGACGATACCGAAGTACAGCTTTTTTTCAAGAAATCAGTTCTTCTCGGTCAAATCTATCAACAGCAACAATTTGGTCTTGCCCTTTTCCATTTGTTGTCTTCACCAGGTCACTATACTGGAGTGGTTTCAGTTTGCAAACTGATTTATATGACCGAGCACAAACTAACTCCTCTGATGGGTTCAGCTAGAAGTTTTGACTCCCAAGACTATTAAGCCCTCTTTTTTTCCCCTTTTGATTTTTTTTTCTTCATTCATTTGCCTTTTGCTATACATACAGTAAAGAGTCCAAAAAGATCCAATTTCTGATTAAACTGACAGGAAAGTGGTTGCCCTTGTTTTGAATAATCAGCAGAGGGCTAGATGGAAGAAGAGGCAGTAGAGATGAAAACAAAGGCTCCTGGAGTATTGATTGGCTTTGTTTGTGGGAGCAAGATCTGAAAACCAAATAACGATCCAAATAGAAATTCCAATGTCTATTACTTGTGAGCTGTTATATTATAGAAATGTAGAACTGAATGAGGCACTATTAGGTTTTGAGCTACATATTATTAAATTATAACAGAATATAGTTTCAAGGGATGAATGGGGGGGGGGGGTACGAAGGATAAAATGGGGTAGAGGAAGGAGAGATTTGAATTGTCCTTGCCATAATTTAGAGATGCAGTGAAGTAGAAAATTGTTACTGTTATTATTACTGATCCCACGATCAAAGAACTTTTTAATCCTGTTAATCCTTTTCATGGTTGGTCGATGGGTCGGGAGGGCGAGGGGGCGGGGTGAGGGGGGTGTGGGGAAGACTGGAAGTGGTATATAGATTAGTCAACAATCAACTGTTTATAAAGAGTGTTACTCTTGTTGAACTGACTGACTGTTTTGGTGACGTTTTTCTTTCTTCAAAATGGGAAGGGGTAAGGTGGGGGGGGGGAGGTTAGGGGCTAGGGATGTAAGAAGTATGAGAACAGGGAGGATTAATGAAAACAAGAGAGCAAATGAAGAATATTCTAGACAAAATTAACACTGTAAATGTCTTTGTTCATGATTTGTAAACCTGTACAACTGTATACTTACAACGTTTTAACATAATGTCAGTATCAGAATTGCTTGGAAAGAGTGCCCCCCCTTCCCCCTTCCCCTTCCCCCACCTATTCCCTCACTCTCTCTCTCTCTCTTCTTTCTCAAACCCACAATCAGGTAAATCACTGGCATCTTTTATTGCATTTCCGGCCTTTCAACACCCCATCGGAAAGCTATAAAATCCCTCTCTGTCAAGCCGTTTCTTAGGCCGCCCCAACAAAATAAGACGTATTGTACAGAAGTCGGTAAATTCTGATTCGAACCTACCCATATATTACAAACCAAACACTTCATCCCACTCCTAATGCAATATATCAGTAAATGCCCAGGCTCTTAAATTAGCTATCTTGCTGATATTTTTTGGGACTGGTGCATGCAATAAGGTCATGTGACAAGTTTTTGCCCCGCTTCTTTTTTTTTTCCTTAAATAAAATTTTAACAAATTAAAATTCTGCAGTTTATAAAGCCTACCAAATTCAAGAGGAGTACTGATTTCTTTTGCATATAATTTCTCTTTGATTGGCCTATTGAAAACCATAAAAATAGAAAAATAAACACACACATAAAAAAAAAAGCTTTTGTGAACTGGGACAGAAAAATCCAATCCAAATAAAAAAATAAGTCTACATGGTGTTCGGAGCCTCTTTCATGTCTAGAATGGGAAGCTAATGTACACAATTTATTTTATCTCCCGAGACTTTTCTGAGGCGGCATTTCTTGTTCAGACTCTCACTCTCTAGATGGATTCGCCCCCCCCCCCCCTTATTTCTTTATGAATTTGTAAATTTGATGTGTCATACTAGAGGAATGAAAAGATTGTGTATTTCATCCTGTTGGATGGAGGAAGTGGGCGAGAAGGGTTACGAAATTGGTAACAATTAGGATTTATTATTTTTTACGAGCTACTCTATTTATATGCTAGTAACATCCGTAAACGCACATCGGCGGACTGAGAACTGCAAACGAGGTACGGGTAGATTGAGAAGTTCACATTTCAGAGGATTGCATAAGGAGGAGCAAAAAGGAGTGCAAAAAAGATATTTTGTTGGAAAGGGAGTTTAGCTAGGTGAGGGAAGGTGGGGGGAGGGGGAGAAGTAAAGATCATACTTGTAAATAAACCTAAAGACTACGATAATACTAGTAATAACCCAGATGTAAGTGGGTCTAGGGTTAGTTTCCACTGTTCAAAGATGATAGACACATCTTACATATTGGGAGATGCTGTTGTGAATCAGGTTATTATTTCCTGAGCTAAGATCATACTAGTAATAACCCACATGTAAGTGGGTCTAGAGCTAGTATCCACTCAATATAGACACATTTCATAGTGGGGAATACTCTTGTGAATCAGGTCATTATTTCCTGAGCTACGATAAAACTAGTAATAACCCAAATGTAAGTGGGTCTAAGGTTAGTTTCCACTGTTCAAAGATGATAGACACATTACATAGTGGGAGATGCTGTTGTGAATCAGGTCATTATTTCATTAGCTAAGATCATACTATTAATAACCCACATGTCAGTGGGTCCAGAGCTAGTATCCACTCAATATATACACACATTTCATAGTGGGGGATACTCTTGTGAATCAGGTCATTATTTTCTGAGCTAAGTTCATACAGTTAGTAATAACCCAGATGTTAGCTGGTCTAGAATTAGTATCCACTCAAGATAGACACTACATAGTGGTTTCAGTGAGCCCGGCTGATTCTCTCAAGAATCGGGTCATTACCTTTTGAGCAAAAATCATACTTGTAAATAACACTTTACGATGTAAGTGGGTCTAAAGTTAGTATCCACTAATGATAGACACTATGTAGTGGAGGGTTCTCCCAAGAATCAAGTTATTATACTTCCTGAGCAAAGATAATTTATCCTGCATGAGAGTCAGGTGTAACGTACTGTACCCTTGAGAGGAAGATGTCAAAAAGTTACAAATATTTGCAAAATTAAATGTGTGCAAGTAGTTATTGTTAAATAGATTCATATATTGTGGGGAATGACGTTAAGTGAATATTATGGAAGTCGGGCTGTCAGGGTGCTATACCTTTCACTGCCCATGTCAATCGTCGTGTACGTACAGCTAAAACGAACTCGACTCTACAATATTGCACCGTACAATTCTAGTCTATTAATTCTTCAGCAATTACAGTTCTTTTGACGATGAAACAGCTGTTATTGAACCGGAGGATCTGGTACTGAAGTGACCAACGTTTTTTTTTAACCGCAAGCAATTCCCACGGCCTGGCTGATCTCGCACTATTACTTGTACACAGTGGTTTAACTGAGAACACTGTGCCTGTGTTTTATGGACGTCTCAGGTCTTCCGATAAGAAATTTTGAAGTTATTTATATACAGACTTCGGCTAACTTTGTGAAAAGTAAATATACATTTTTGCTTCAAATTGTATTTTGGTACTAACCAGTCAGTGATGGTATCAACAGAAAAGATGTTTACATTACATCACGACCTTGTCTTAGTTTGTACATTTTACAGTCCAACTATTGAATTCCTAATCAAACTTTGCCAAGGTTCAATCGATCAACACAAAGATCAAGTGAAGAACGTAACGATTTTGTTTCATGAGACCTAAAATTCTAATGGGTGTCCCATTTTAGCAGCTCTCACTTTTGTTTAGGTCCAGAGAGCATCCATGGACCCTTCCACACTGATATTGGCTGATCACGAAGCTATGACCTCGCTTTGCTGTACCGACCCAAAAAATTTAAAAAAAAAAAAAGGGGGGGGGAAAAAATGAATAAAAACAACATGAAGGTTAGCCTAATTGTTGAAAAGTGATAAACATAGAAAACAAGGTGGTAACAAAAAGGAAAATAATTCTTACATTCTTTGTTCTTTTTGTAGAGGACGGCTACTGCTATGACGAGTATGAAGACCACACCGATGGATACGGCCACCACGACCACTAGAATGATGACCAGATCAAGACCTTTACTCTTCCCCTTTCCAGAATTAGGTTTTCCAAGAAGGGCCTTCTCATTGGTAGGTTTACCTGATGGATCCACCTCTGGTTTGACGTCTGGAGCTATATGAGAGATGACAATATCAGAAAGAATGTTCAAAATAACAGGTTTTTAAATAAAAAATAAATAAATAAAAAAAAGTTCGTTCAGAATGTAAGGCTTACCATGATGGAACTAAAAATTTAGCTGAAATTTGGACCAATTTCTTTCAAATGAAAACTCAAAGTAAGGTATATTCACATTATTTTTACTACACTTTGACAACTGACACACCACATGCAACAAGAAAAGGGAACTGGCCGGGAGGGGGGGGGGGGAATTATAAATAATGCACAGAATATTACACTGGTCAACATTCTCAAGTAGTATTTTCTAAAGCACACTAGAAATTTCCCTTCCAGGGCACACTGTAGCCAAGGAAAAAAAAAAAAAAAAAAAAATTATGTTTTTTTGCAGAGTTCATATTATATTATAATATAGTACATGATTTAGTCATCTCAGTAACGTAACACTGTCTCTCTGCTTCTCCTCCCTAAATATCAAGTTTGTGCATCCTCTCGTCTTTTCTTTTCTATAACTTTGTCGCTATTTCGTCATTTTCCCTTCCAGATATTTTCCGACATAATATTTTGCCTTCGATGATTCATACAGCTTTGGAAAGGTATGTTTTCCCCAATGTTGACATCGGCGTCAATATTTCGAGAGTAATTTATTCATTTAATTGATCATCTTCGGATTTCCCCCCTTCACACATAATGCGGTGACTTTTTCCGACGACAGATCTCATAAACGTCGTCGTCGAGTGTCTTTGGGCCCTTTTGGCTTTCTTTCCCCACTTTACTTCTTGGGAGTGCATGTTCATTCACCATTGCTTGAAATAATATTCCCATAGCAACGTTTACAAAAAGACGAAAAAAAAACACCATTGCATGGCAACTGACTAAATCATCACAGTTGCTTGATTTCTTAAGTAAATTTTAATCTACTGTAGCGGCTCAAGTTTGTCCGAAAATTACGCACATGTTTAACTGTGTGTACTTATTAAATATGATTTTGCTCTGATCTGTAGGCTCAGAGTGGAAACAAACTTTCCCATTTTGTAATTTTTCTTTTTATTGACAGAGACAAATTGTTTTATGTCAAATGGTCATTCAAGTATTAAAATTTCTTGCTTAATTAAAAAAAAAGGGCAGAAATAGCAAGTTCTCCCCAAGAAATCAAATGGTGCATGCTTCTGTTATTGACTAAATTTCATGGACAAAATAAGCTCATTTATACATATATATGCAATTAGGAATGATTGGGGAAGACAAGTGTACTTGGAGTGAAGCTGACAGAAGTAAGCAGACTTGAATGCAAATGAGTAATATGTCTGCAATTTGTGAAATATAGTATAGAGTAGAATATTGTTTACAATTAGACATAATAGTACATGTTGAATGGTGGAATGAACTTATGGACTAGGCAGATACTAGCTAGGAGTGAAGCTGACAGATGCAGGCAGACTTGAATGCAAATGAGTAATGTGTCTGCAAATTGTGGAATATAGTGTAGACAAGAATATTGTTTCCAATATACATAACAGTACAAGTGGAATGGTTGAAGGAACTTATGTGATAGGCAGGTACTAGGAGTGAAGCTGACAGATGTAGGCAGACTTGAATGCAAAGGAGTAATGTGTCTGCAATTTGTGGAATATAGTATACACTAGAATATTGTTTCCGATTAGAAACAACTGTATATCTAGAATGGTGGAAGGAACTCATGGACTAGGCAAGTACCAGGAATGACAGCTTTGAAGTAGCTGGCATTAGGCAGTCTTATATTCAAGCTAGTATCTGTGTCTGCAATGTTTGTTGTATAGTAGATACATATATAGTCAGTAATAGTTTCCAAAAGACATAGTATGTGGGACGATGAAGGCTACGGTAATTGAGAAGGCATGCCAGCAGGTGCTAGGAGTGGGTGCTTAAGAGAATTAAGAACTATTGCTGACTGACTTAAAAGTACATATATTTAAGCACTTTGTCTGTTAAGTTTTGTGAAAATTACTATATATCAGCAGAAATGGTTGAACCATTTCTAAAAGACACAGTAGAATGTTTATATTATTACTATTATATCTATATATCCATATGCAGTGGCATATTGTGCAGAAAATAAGTCTACCAATTGATAAAATTGATTCTTACATTTTATGAAATGCATTCATCTCTCCATAACTCTTTTCTAAGCTGATCAAGTGTGAAATTGACATGGGACAGCTGATAGAAGAAGATTATGCGAGATTAAATACAAACTCTGCTCCACAGACAGCTTGCCTGATTCATCCAAAGAGTTTATTGCCCAATTACGTGTATAGGGAAATCATTAAGTATTGTTAAGATATAAATCCCCCCCCCCCCCCCCGATCTGTCAATAGGTATCATTGAACATTATCTAACTCAGGTAAATTAAGTGTGGGTTATCATTTTTTACAAGGGCAAGAGAGAAACATTGCTTGGACCCAACAAAGGGCCACAGCTATTAAACCAAAATCTCACTTCCTAAGCTGAGCAATGTTCAGCGCAGGCGCCGGCAGATGGAAACCTACTGAGGGCCTGATTTGGCCCATGGGCCGCCATGCAATCGATGAAACAAAAATGCCTTCCACTTTCATCTCCAGAAAGAGTTGAACCAACTAATATGATGCAGTTTTATGATGAATAATCCGCGAGTAACATGTCTGGACACTTTCTCTGACGATTTATTTCAGGTATATCGATTAGAATATATACGAAGACCCTCCGTCTACTACCGATTGAATAATGCGAGTGTTTACTGAATTCCCTTGAGCCAAATAATCAACACTTAATTTGTACCTAAATCAAATTTTCTGCTGACAATATTCTCAGTGAAATTACTTTCGCTGCGAATTATAACCGACTGATGCCTGGATATGCTATGGGTCTGCGCTGCTTAGATCTTGTCCTACACTTTTTGAAGGCTAAAATTCCACTGTGCAAACGATTTTCTTTTAAGATTTTACTCCTTTTAAATAGATCATTAAAGCTGACACAAACACTTAATTTATTACTTAAATGCATATTTATTGGGGGGGGGGGGTGACAATTAATGATCCCAGCAATATGCTAAGATATTCCTGAGGAAGACTTATTTTTAGACTACTGGAAGAGGTGCATTTATGCTAATCATAACGGTGAAATTTGCATGCAATTCCTACATTGGTTTTTGCAAGATTTTGATAGTTGCAATCACGTTTTGAACTTGGGTCGGATAGGGTTACGACTTTGTTTAAGCGGATGTGAAGTTGACGTCATGCCACAATAACTGTAACGCAACTGTTGTTTTACAAAGCAACCCAACTTTGAAGAAAAACTAAGACAAACCTATTTTAACAGAGAGAAATAAAACAGATTTGTCAGTGTGCATCTATGACATCACACCTGCTTGCTTCAAGTTCACTTTTGGTACAAAACATGTCAACTTCAAAATGTTTATTGTTATCTCATAAACCATAAATAGTCCTGAAATTGAATGCAAATTACACCACTGAGGACGGTTTGAATATGTTCCAAGCTTTCATCGGCCAAAAATAAAGTTAAAACAATTGTTAAATTTTCCTTAAAGTTATCCTAACTATTGTCAGTGTCACATCCACAGTTTTTTTGGTCTCGGTAGTGAATTTAAACAATTTTCCACAAGAATTGATTGATGCTGCCAAAGCATCCATTATGCACTGTATTTCACTCTCTGTTTGCATACCCGACCTGCCACTCATTACAATATCTGATCTATTAATGAGCTGTAATTTAGACACAAATCTAATCTAAATTTGGAACCTCCAGAAACAAAAGTCCCCTATACACTACTATGTTTTCATTGAGCATTTATATATTGTGGGAGGAGAGGAGAGGGTAGGGGAGGGCCTTGGGGAGGAAGGTTCTACATTAGGATACAATGTCCCTAGAGGTTCTCCTGGACATATGGGACACTCAGGGGGAGATGCTACATTAGCATGCAGGTACTAACCATGTCTCACTAGAACATAAGAATATAATCCACATGTGTGTTGAGGTGGGTTGTATGTATTTTAGATCCTCCTGCAAGCAGGGACTCACGAAGAAGCCATCATTGGCTTATCAGAGCTGCAAGCTGACCGAAGTCAGTCTCATAGATTCATATTTAACTCCAATGAATTATGAATTGCCAATTGTCAATAACTCTGTAACTGGACGACATACATTAATCTTGGAGTGACTCGAACTCGGGACCTTATGATTGAAAGGAACTGGCGTTAACCACTGAGCTAACACTCGTAGGAGAGGCAAACAAATATATAGGAGAGACAAACAAGCAAGAGGAGATGGGATATAGAGGGAGGAGGGGGGGTAGGAAGGCAGGGCAGGACTTTAGATCTTCCACTTTAAATTCGCTGACATGACAAACTGAAAACACCCTGAACATATGCCAATTAATGATGCCAATTTTGCTTGTCAAAAGAGTAAGTTTCTTTCTATAAAACATCCAATACACAACCCAAGAACTCTATCACACCTTATTAGGTAAGACTGTTTAAAGCCATATATACTCTCTTTTCATCTATCACTGAACATTAACCATTCCAAACAACCTCATAACGATCGAGCCACACTCGGGCGGAGCCGACGAACGGCAAACTTTAAAGAAAAAGTAAAAGAAATCCCAGCAATTAGCAGAAGGAATACGATATCCTCGGCAGACTCTCAAGAAAATAAAAGATTCCTCGATATAAGACGTTATTTTAGCCATTACGTCTCATATGTCTCAAAAATCAATGACTGTCCAGCTTTATACCGGTAATACAGCATCTCGTAGTTTGCCCCGGGCAATCCGGAGAAAAGGACGGGGACATTGGACTGATAAGAGACAGAAAGATCAGGTCGGATCTTTGAGAAACAATTATCTGTCATGGTCTGGTAGGACAATCTATCTCGTTTTGAGATAGTAGGGAGCGAGGAAGCTACACGGTGGCCGGCGTGAGGAATCAGATCGTGAAAAGTAGGACGGGTTTAAATGAACTGCATGTAATTAACAGACCGGTTACAGTGGTGTGGATGGAATCTTTTAGTCGACATCGATATGTGTGCCGGTGACATGTTGACACGGGATTAAATTTAAGAGGGAGTACTCGATCGAGTTACAACTTGCTATAGAAAAACTTCACGTTTCGTATTTTTAAGTGAAAATCGAGTAAATAGTAATGGTTCTTGGTACGTTGTACTTTGACGGAGGGAAAGTTTAAATGTAATTAATGCGTTAAACGAGTGACTAATTTTGATTGCAAATAATTTGATGACCTGATAAATTAAGATTTAATTTTAAGGATCAGGAAAGAATTAGTCAAATTCATCAGACTCAACAATAATTTGTCTTTGGAGATAAAGGAAAGGAAAGGGGACAAGTGTGGGGGAGGGGGGGAGAGGGGCCTTAAGGGAGGAGGATAAAAAAAGGGTAAGGAGATAGAGGAGGAGATCCTAGGGATGCACAGATCTGTAATAAATGATAATAACATGCTTCGATCAAAGGAATCATCAAATTATGCAAAGGTCAAAAGGTCACAACTGCTGACAAAATCAATTAGCTTATTAATCATTACATCCATGGACAGTACATAGCTTGCACCGGTCTGAGTTTATGAGGAAATGACGAGGGCAAGTAACCAGGTATCTTCACGCTCTTTAACACCCCCCACCCCCCATCCCACCCACGAATGTTCACACTACAACTTGGATTGCTCTTACTGAGTCAGAATCCTCCTTAAGAGGATCAGCTTCAATGTGATCCTGAGTTCTGGAGTGTTCACACTATGAAATTTAATCACCCAGCCAGTATCAGATCCCCTCACGGATTCTCAAGTGTGAACAATTGAGGCTAAAAAATCACGGATGGTGTCTATTAGTTTAATCTACTGCAATGTGATCATTTTGAATAATACCCTTGTAAATTTGGTAAAACTGTCAGGTGAACTCATAGAATTTGAAGAAGCCTTGTCATTAAAAGAAATTTCTAGAGAAGATCCACCATGGTTCAGAAAATTTGCAAGCTTTCAAAATAGTCACCAATATCTACTATCAAATCAAAGTCCATTATTTGGGGTCAAATTTGCATAAAAATTTGGTTTTCACAACTTCATATTGACAGAAGCTAGTGTTTGCTAGAAAATTAATGCATATATACTTGATGAAAATACATGACTTTCTTTTAAATACTATATGAGAGAATTAAGTAATATGTGGACATTTTGCTTGGACCTGTTCATGTCATCAAGCAGTTACAAATGGTAATTATTAACAGAGGCGCTGCGCTTTGCAGGGAACTCAGGAAGACACAGAAACAAAGTAAGAAACGACTGGGAAACTGCGATGCATCGTAATGACTACGCTGGCACGAGCTCCATAAGCCAACATAACTTAAGGTGACCATATTTGCCTGACTAGAATCAGGGACATTTATTGCGTGACTGATATGGGGAGGGGTCCAAGACGGGGTGTCCCTGTGGAAAATTTCAAGTGCCTGTGCTTAGATGTAAAATGGTGAAACTTAGAAGCACTTTTTAAATCAATTTTATTTTAAAAAATGTAGCTTTTTCTTAGATGAAATTTACTTACTTTACGAAAGAGTGCTAGGCTAGATCGATATAGCATATTCCACTTTACACTGGCCCACCTGAAATACTGGTTAGTTCCGTTCTGCGACTGCACACTTGACTAAATTTTGTTTTTACAATTATTTTACTAATAATGTGGGATATTTCTGAAATTCCTGAACCTTTTCACAAATCGGGGACATTTTCAGGGACACTTGTTCATCGGGGACAGCACACTGTAATCGGGGACTGTCCCCGAAAATCGGGGACGTCTGGTCACCTTAACATAACTTAAACTACTGAGGTTTTGAAACATTCATGACTGTGAAGCGGAAGTACTATGAATGCTCTCTGGAGCTCCTCTTGATGTAACATCCAGACCACATGTACTGAAAATATCAAGGCTTTTGCCAGCAGCTAACTTTGTGGATGGAAAATGTGCAAAATATAAATTTTAGGAAACTATGGCAAAAAATTGTTCTAGCTGCGATCTGTCCTGAATTTCTTCAGCTCATTCTCATCTTCAATGCCACGTGGGAGAATAATGCGAGGTCCGCAATGTTAAATGCCACATGAGAGAATGATGTGAGGTGCACATTCTTCACGGACCTGTTCATGCGGTTGGCGTTACAGTCAGTAAACCTGTCACCACAAGAGTTTATTCAACTGTGCGCCATGTCAATGAACTCGGTTGATACGGCGACTGTTAGACTTACGCTTAGAACATTTATGATGCAATTTATACAATAAGGTCTAGCATCATTTTCATTGTCAAAGAGAATATATATATTACATATATAGCCTGTAGAAATATTAGAAATGTAACAAAGATTGAAAATGAAGAATAAAAATGTCGCACAAAATGGATGGCGGTGATGATCAACCAATAAATGAACAAAATAGTTTCATATGAACTAGGTACATTCCTCATATTGTGTTAGGATCAGTTTTGTATGCTACAATCTGCAAGCACTTGGGAATGTGCAGTTCCTACATAACATGTATCTATGCAACCACTAAGTAATTGCTAATTCAGTTGTTTTAAACTTTTCATGAGCCATGTATATATATATATATATAAAGGTCAAATATGTGAATTCTAAAAAATCATTATTGATACAAAATATGAATTCAATATTAAACATTTAATTTTCAGATATGACTTAACGCTCCAGCAGCCAATTATAATTAAGCCTGCAGATTATTATTTTCAACGAAAACCGTGTGCTAATTTTGTGTCGTTGACCAAAAAGCAGTAAGAGGGCAGTATACATACTGTAAGTAGATGGGTTATTAGTTGCGTGTCCCACTTTTGTCTTTAAATACATTGTCACCAGTTGTAATCCTCATCATGAGGTCATTAAAGCACTAAATTCTACAAACTATAACAAAGGTACTGGGTAAATAGGAATTCTTCAACTTAAATTTAAATGCCAACAACAGAAAATTAAAGGATTGTTTTGTTGAGTTGTGGCAACATCAATGTGGAATGTTGAAATTTGGTGCAGACAACTATTAAATCTTGTATCTAATCCCTTTCACATCAAAACATATCTACTGCCAATCATATATTAGGAGCGGATCCACGGCAGGCGTCTAGGCCCTCTCCTTTCTCCCTCCCCCCCCAATCTGCCAAAACTTTCTTCAGCACTGAAACTTCCTGCAAGCTTCGTTTCTCTCTACCCATGGTACAGAATGGAAAAATTTAACACATTTGGGATACCTTACATCTCACCAATGTTAAATTTCACACCATTATTTTGGTATCACTCCAGTACTGTCCTCCGGGACACTCTGTTCCGAGAAGTCCTGGACCCATTACTGTGCAACGCATGCCAGACACAAACCACTCCTTTTGGGAGACTGTTTTAATAATGTTCAGACTAATTTGCTGATATCTGGTCTGGCCAATGACAAAGTCCATGGTTCCAAATCATGGACTTGATATGTTGAAACCAGACCTTGAAGTATCCTGGATATCATCATTTTTTTACATTAATCCATCTCTCACCAGCTGTATCCAACAGGAAACCAATGAAACATCCCTAGAGTGTTAGAGTCCCCATTCATTATCAGGACATAGATGCTATAATTCCGTTTTATCCCGAATGTATGTATTGATTTCTTCACATCATACAAGTGCATGACACACTACACACATATATCCTCGGCTTGAAACATCCTGTATAGCCAGATCCGTCAAAGTGTTTAGCGGGAATATCCGTTGCGTTGATCATTTTCGTTCTTCTCAACATCATGTCATCTATCGTATTACACGTTGTCCACGCCTCCCCTTCTTAATAGGTTTAATCAAGGCATGTAAATATTGTATGATCTCACAAGGTCGGATATCTGCAAGAGTGAACGAGATAGTCTATGTAGGCCCTTTTATTTTCCCCCACTTTTGTGATAAAACTCATTCCGGGAGCCTTCGAAAATGTGTGACTCTGTTGACATAGGCAAAACCGAAGAAGCACATTCTGACACTTATGTCCAATTCCTTCGTAGAACGTGTACACACGCTCTGCCACTGACTAATAGAAGAGTCTCCAGGTATCGTCCTTGTCTGAGGAAAATTGCCTCGAGAATCCTCACACAGATCTGTTGCAGACACACATGCATGCACACATTGCAGAGAGAGCTGCAGTATGTCTAAATTTCAGAGGAAAGTGCAAAAAAGACATGTTTGATATAGAGGCAAATTGTTGCAGAAATTTATGTTGCACATTACTACCAGCTGCCTTTGATTATTTTTTAACCAGTAACAGAGATGTACATAATCATATCACGAGGCATGCTAATCATGCCCACTATAATCTCTACAATACCACCATTGGAACTTTAAGCCTACAAAACCGTGCAACAAAAACATGGAATCTTCTAAAGAACGATTTAAAGAGTAAAAAGTCAGTCACATCCTTTAAGAAGTGGTTTTGTAAGGAAATAATAGCTAGTTACTGACTAAAACTAAATTATACCTGTATGTAATTACTATATATATATATTGAAAATTTAATTTGTACTTGTATTTATACACATATATATATATATATATATTTTTTTTTTCTTTTCTTTCTTCAGGGAGTCTTCCACATTGTTAAGCTTTTAAGCTTTATGGAAGACTTCCCTCCACTTTGTAGTTTTGTGGCAAAACAAATAAATAAATTTTAAGACAATGCTGCCTATTAATGACCAAGTCATTATGAAGCACTCATTCACTCAGAAATTTCCCCGAATCTTATCCCTTAAATTTTCAATTAGCTAGCCCGCCCGTCATCATCCTCACATCCATGTTGTGCATGCTTTGCTTGGAAACCTACATATGGAGTCGGTCGCTCTCCAAAGAGAGATTTAGAGTTATTGGAACGGAACGGCATTTAACTCTCCTCTTAGCTTTGAAGTGTCTTATATATATATATATATATATATATATATATATATATATATATATGCTTTTGAGTAACATGAGAAGACCTAATTATCCCAACATCTCAGGCAGAAGTCAAAGAGAGAAGTTTTATTTTTTTATTATTGTCATCTTTAATGAGGGTAGTCCTGCTCAGTGCAGAAGCAGTACCAGCATAGCTTAGTGTTTTACTTTCGTGATCTAGATGAGAGACTAAAATATGTAGAAGTATTTAACACATGCGTCACGGTGTGCAGGGCAAAGGATGGTACAGCTACAAACAGAACAAAATGGCTGAAAAATCCTGATGCAACATTATTAACGTTCCGCTGAAATCCAACGTAATTCCAACTACTGGGGGTTTTGAACCATCACGGTCATATTGTGAATCAAAACAATTCTGAAACTTAATTGGCTTCATGAAATTTGCCAATCATTTGCATTGAAAATGGATTGATCTCCATGGCGATGAAATGGTCTGAAAATGCCCAAACTTATCAACTGCGGAACTTGCGACAAAAATAATCCGTCTCGCAGTTGTGAAATCAGGAAGCTTTTGAATTGTCGTTTTGATTTTTCTCAGTTAACCAATTTTTACAGTGGTTTCACTAATTACTGCGAGCAATCGTTTTGAAATAATCAAAGTAGGCCATGCAAGCTAAGAGCCCCTTCTTTTCTCCCTCAATCCAACAATTAAGACTGTGCCTTGAGTTATGAAACCCAACATCTAACCAACAACTATCACTCATGTCGTATAAAGCCCTGACCTCAAATAATGTCAATGAAAACAACTTCCTCCCATTTCCTCCTCCTCCTTCCCCACTCTCCCACCACCCCCAAACACAGACAGAATTTTTGTTCATTGCTTTTATCGAAAACTTCTGCATGACGTAATAATATTTCACCAAAAAAAAAAAAAATTGAAAATAATTTGAAACCCAGTTCCAATCTCTTTGTGATGTAACTTTGCATTCTCTTTATATATAGATTTACATCTATCGTTACATTTCCGTTGTCAACTGCTGGAAGCCATAATGTATTTGCTTACCCAGAAATGTCTATCTTTTTACCAATAAAACACATTAACAATGTAAAAGGAACAGAAAAGACTAGACATAAAAGGGATCTCTTTGAAATGATTCTTTTTACACTCCTTTTCCAACCATCAGGGGATGCGAACGATAATTTCGCAAATCGTTTTAGAAATATACCGTACAGAGTGAGGGGTTGTTGATGGTTTTTACGCACAGTTTGATGTGAAGGTCGTCGACTCGTATATTGCTTAGTGGGTTTGAATTCACTGTACTAGTTGGTGTTTCACTTTCTCCCTGGTTTCCTATTTCATGTGGTTTATTTCATTTCTTGTTATTTCATATCCTCTGTAGATAGTATGAAATTTTACTTAAAACCCTGAAGCTATATATATATATCTATATATATATATATATATATATTTATATTATTATTTTTTGTCTTGTTGTTTTTAATATACTCTCGGTCATAAATTCGTCTTGAAATATGAAAGCAGACACTGCAAAGGAAAATGCTCGTGTAAACAAACTCTTGAGAACAAACGTGTAAATATATGCCACTAAATTATGAGTCAAATAAACAGTTTTTAGTATGAAAAACAGTCGTATTAGGGAAACGGCACAGTCTCTTTGAAACAACCTTTACATCGAGCAGATATGAGTTAGTGTTTTTGCTATTCCCTTTTGGCTTTTAATTTATAACATTTTCAAAACAAAAGAAGAATGTGATATATTCTAGTGTTGTGATTGCAGATATTAAGAGGCAGAGGAATATATAGCTTGCAGAGGCCTGTCAATGTTACATCTTAAGATGTGCTGAAAGTTAATTAAATTTTAGCAAATCATGTATACATGTACTTTAAAAAGTTTTCTTTATACTTATACAAGTTGTTTGTAAATTTTAAGACATTTCCACTTATTTATACTAGAATCACGGTTTACTGAGATATATATATTTATCGCTGGTTGCAAAATAGAAATATGGATAAATATTGTTTAGAAATTTGATCTGTGAGTTAAGTTTAATAAAGAGAGTTTGAAAAAAATCTGTTCAGCTGACAAGGACTGTTTGGGGGAAACCTGAACATGTATATATACATTTCTTGGGTATGAGTCCAACTCTTTGAGTTGCTATAGCCTATATACTGGGTCCAAGTCCAAACTTGGGAATACATGAGTTCAACTCTGAGTCCCAAGCCTTGAGGGTTCAGGTTCAACCTTAGCTATGATTCCAACTCTTAAATCCCTTATCCATCCATTGTGTCCAGGTCCAACTAAGGTATGAATCCCTTGCCCATTACATCCTGGTCCAAAATAGGGTATGAATGCTTTGTATCTATGCTTTGTATCTATGGGTCCTGTGAGGGCTCACTAGGGTACTACTAGGTCCAACTCTAAGTTCCTTGACCATTAAATCCTGGTCCAAGAGTAGGGTATGAATCCTTTGTATAGGGTCCTGTGAGGTCTAGCTAAGGTACTAAGGTCCAAATCCATTTTTGCTCTGTCATTTCGATAGACTTTCATCGTTTTCAAAAGTTTTGATCTTCGAAGTTGAAGAAGCCTTGATTCCGCAATATTATAACGATTAAAGTTTTCCCGGTTTGATACGACTCATCGCATAAAGAAACTCGTTTCTCCCTTCCTCTTTCAATCGACCATAATAAACTTGATTTGTGTTTAAAATGCAAGACACTTTTAAAACTTCATCGAACCCAAAAAGGATTTGAGAACTTTAATTATAACATTGCAGGTGCAATCATCTCATAGGAGGACGAAAAGGCACAGTCTTACTCTAGCAAGAATAGAAGTTCATGTGAACATACCCTATTATCTGTACTTTGAGAATTTCAATTCGTGATGAATGTCTCAGCAGAATGCAACAATTTTAATAACTTTGAAATATTTTGTAAACCTTAGTTGTACCTATTTGATGGAGTAAAGAACACCCTGGGGTTCAGTACTCACTTGGCAATGATTATAAGGGAGAACTATCAATTCCCTCCCAACAGAGTACAAATTCAACAGCTTTTTGTCCTGTCGGAAAGTTCATGCAAACTAGTAAATTCTGGCAGCAATTGAACAGCTGATGTTATCATATAGTTGGACAAAAATTCTCTACTGTAGCATTTACAAGTTTAAGCCTTTAATCTCCACAGGCCAAAATGTAGGCAAATTCTGCAATTAAAAAAAAAAAAAAAAAAAAAAAAAAAAAAAAACGGGGGGGGGAGGGGTACAATAGAAATTCTCCCTATTTTATAATATTGGATAAACATATCTATGCTTACTGGGGCCAAATCCTGCAGGGCCACTTTTGGAAATAAAATCAATAAACACCAGAATGCAGCATGGGGTAAATATGTGTGTTGATCAATTTATGTGGCAGGTTCTGATCAGAATACGCTCCAAAACAGAACTCCAGATGAACATACAGAGAGGTATGTATGGGGTGTATAAAGGCATATAGAAAGGTATGCATGGGGTGTAAAAAGGCACAAAATACAAGATGTGATGAACAAATTGCCACAATAGAAAAATCCTGATACATTGACATGGAGTAAAAGTGACTTTGGGATGGGGATGAAATGATAATTTTTACTAAATAATCAATAATCACTTAATAATCAATCAATTAATTGATTGCTAGGTTAGTTCTCCCTGTTCATTGTGGTTGTTTCTCGTTTCCATCTGTTATTTTACTTATTTATATATTCCTTCGAGGTACTTTAATTGTCACCAGTCTCAAAGGTCAGCGCATGCATGGCTTCAAACACAGGTTTGAAATTGGAACAGAGGAGGGGAGAGCCAGGGGTGGGGGTGGGGGGAACAATGTTCTATAGTGTCAAAAGTCCATGCCCATTTGTGAAAATCACTGCTCTGAAAATTCTAAAGGGCCATAGTATCCCAGGGCTTTTCCCTCCCAGTGCTGGAGGACCATGGCACCTGTGGCACCATGGCACCTTAAAGTCACACTATTGCTTTTTTAGTTTATTTAGATGTTAACAGCATACAAGAGACATCGATTCCCAGACTTGGCACAAATTGCACACTTAAATCATCTTAAATATATACAGTGGAGTGTAATGTGAACACATAGCACTGCACTATGTTGAGAATATATAGAGTTCTCTTTATAGAGAACACTATAATTAGTGTTAGAAGTCCGCTACACCTACTTGATTTTGAGTGATTTACTTGAAACAAATCTAAAAGAACTCACCATTTGCCGATGTTTTGTCCCATGGCAAATATCATCCAATTGGAATCGTTGTAACATTTTCTGAAACACAAACTTTTCTTTCGAGCTAATGTATGCTTTGATTGAATGCAAGTAAATCATATCGATACGTTGTTTATACGCGTGTACATTTTGACTTTTGTGATTTTGTCAAAAGTTGTTCGATCAACACGAAACACATCTGGGCATATTTTCAGGTTATTACAGGCCACATTGGGATCTAGTTTTATTCTCTGAATTTGGAATTTAAATAAATTTCTGCTTTCAAAGGTCTGCAGAAGTAAGTCTCTAAACATCACTTTACTGAATATCGTATGAGGTTTATCGCACTTACAATCGCTCCAAACTGTTGCATTCAACGTCTCTGAGTGTTGTGAAAGGTCAATAAAACTGCACTGATTTATACTTTACTCTCCCCTAGATGGAGAAGATGAGGAAGTTATTGCTCCGAGAGAATACCAAAGAGGGTGTAATATCCTGGAATGTTTCCTTTTGTAGGGCTCTCAAAATGGTAATGTACCTTTTTTATCGTTTTCTTGTCGCGTGAATATTTATGACAACAGTGCCATATTCGTGTGACATCAAAGATTTTCTCGAAAACTCTGAGTTACCTGCCGGCTTGCAAAGTCATTATTATTATACCGAGATTTGAAATATTGAAGTCTTAAAACTCTTCTGTTCTGAGAAATATATCGTTCAAGGTTTCTGAAATTTTGCAGATCTTTAAGGAGTTCTTATGGAATATTTTTAAATATCACATTTTAAGCTACCTTTAACAGGTGTCTGTATTCAGAGGGATTCTGTTTTCAGCTTTACTTGTCCTTAGAAGTTCTTTGACAATCTTTATGCCACACGCCATAACCTAAATATGACATCGCTTTCATCAACTTACACCCTTTTCATGTTCCACAGAGGGTTGGGTACAATTAAGTTTCCAGCGCGGTCTTATTGTACACAGTCGATCACAGCTAGTACATATGTAGATCGGAAATTTGGAGATCCGATCTTGCTGCTAGATCAAGCTGACCCTTTTGAGATGTCATGATAACATTTCTCGAGTGCTTCTTTGTACTTCAGAATATGAAACTTAGCATCAACTCATTCGATCATGTTACAAACTCATCATGAATTATTTATGAGAGGATGATGTTCCATTCTTGGAGTAGGACAAAAAATATATATACAAAAGTGTCGCAAGAATCAGTGCGGAAACTAAAATATGTGCATTCACTAGCCATATTAATGGGCTTCCATAAGGGGCTATTGCTACCCTAGCCCCCCCCTCCATCCCCCCATGTTTGGAAAATCCAAGTAGTAAGGAGCAAAAAGAACCAAAAAACCTAAGCTCTCCTTAAAATTATGGTTACCCAGTTTAATTTTGAACTGGTTCATTTCTTTTTCTCACTGAACTGAACCTATAACCGACAAGCTGAAGTTGCTTTATTAACCTGCCTCTGTAGTTTCTCGCTGATGGCAATCACATGAAAGAGGCTCAGAGGAAGGGACCGTTCTAGGACTTTTAAGAGGAAGGGGTGCATGGCCCCTGGGATTGTTGAATCCAGGTCACTCCCATGTAGGATGGTTTGGGTCCTAACCCAGATAAATAAATTAAACTTCACTTGTGAAACGGAGCATTCTGGGCCATATATAGGCTATAAATTAGGCCCATAATTAGGTCTTACTTGCTAGGTTGTGCTAATACAGTAAGTAAGTACTGTTAATATTTGGTCTGAATGGGGTTGAAAAGAGGCGGGGGGGGGGGGGGAGGGTTGTACAGCCTCATCTGCCTGGATCTCTGCCTGAGAGGTTTATGACACTGATTATAATCTCATACATTTTTATCATGGCCCTAAATCACGGACACTTCCAACAACGAATGCGAATATGGCCGTGATGTGTAAAATCAAAAGAAATAACGACTGTCCTATTATGACAGTACAGCTTACTTTTGTGGAACACGGTTGACATAACCAGACATGACAATTACGTGTTGCGGAACTGGTTAGGAGCCGTCAATATACAGTAGGACAAAATTGTTCGTTTTATGTTAGATCATAAGAAGTTTACCACATTGTCTAGAGTGTCTGTGATCCTAATACAGTGCTACTAACTGTGAGTATAGACTGAACAGAATGAGGTATTGTTTCTTTTCTCTCTATATATATTTATACAATTTAATTTGCTCATTTTACTTTGTAAGGGACCAGACTCGAAGAGTTATCTTATTTTCTGGTCCCGCTGCCTCATTGCTAGATATATACCATGTATTAACAATTGTATATCATTGTGATATAACGGCAGAAATCAGCGAAACGAACCACCCATTTCCATATCGCCCACAGTTTTGGGGATTACCCCTACATGTACAACATAAATCCCATCATGCATTGGGAAACAACAAGTTTTGTCTTCTTTCCTTTTCTCCATTTGCTTTAAGTCTAAAAGTTATCCAACTTCAATCTAAGCCAATCATTCAACCCTCAATTTTTTATTCTTTCGGGAAAGCCTAGCCACCTTTTATCGTCGACGCTGATTATTCATACGGAGTGTTCCCTTCGACCGTGACAAGTGCTCTCTTGACGGTGAAGGGGGAGTAATCGATAGCCGGTCAGACTATCGCTTTACCGTTTTGTTACATGGAGGTGGGGTACAAGATCTCCTGTCGGTGAACTGTCCCAATTCTACAGCTGTTCCTTCCTGCTCTCACTATCTTCTCCTCTCCCCCCCCCCCCACTTTTGTTTTTATCGTTCCTTTAAATTCACTACTAGCTTCTTAATTCTTTCTCGCAAGCAAGATTCCAGATATCGTGACGGAATGCTCCGTTCACTGTTGCTCCTGCAGCAATCTACATTGCTTCCTTTCGGTAATTTACGTCTCGCTCCCAGCTTCAACCCGAGAACATTTCCGTCTCTCTCTATGGTTCGTGGCTTTGAGAGAGCGTTTGGTTTACATGAGAGACAGTTTTCATTTGTGTTATCAATTTTAAGGAGAAATGGTACCACCCACTTTCCAAAGCTTCTTATTAGAGTAGCAAAAAAAGGGGGAAAAAAATAAGGAGGAAAAACAGGAAAAATAAGAACAAACTTCCTCAAAAATTTGGTAACCCTGAAAGAAACATGTTTGTTTATAGTCTGGTTATTATTATGAATGAGAGATTTTGTCATTGACTGATATAGCTGGTGGATTGTTCCGATGTATATCGACCACGTAATATGACACAGACTGCATGCATGTATGGTTTGAGTGAAATGTTGTGAAAATTCGACGAGTTGGGTTGCAGCTCAGGAAATAAATGTTGTACGATATAATTTGCAGTATGATCCATTTGATTAAGTTTCTTATGCAATGTATGTATTCCTCCGTAAGACAGGCGGTAATAAAAATTAATCCATGTCGGGGAACATATGCTTCTGAATATTCTTATCCATAACAGCCTAGAGGTATCCCTCGCACATATGTCAATACGGTCGCTATTAAAGGGTACAAGTGGTTTCAATGTCAAATCTATGATATGGCAAAAGAACAAACATTATAACCAGATATATAAATGATATTAATGGGGCTTTTAACTTAAATATGATAGTGGCCATTTTGGGGAATGGGGAAAGGGTGTTTAGAGGGAGGAAGGAGTGATGGGAGAGGAGGGAGGGGGGGGTGGAGAGTTACCTTAGCAAACAAAATTTGAGCTTGGCAATTATCATTTAATACATGTGACACACAAATAGACCTTTCTTTAAATAGTGGAACAGGGCCATTAAGTTTCAACTATACTGCCATGCCATCTTTTTGCTGGCTATATTTATAAATAAGTTTTGTGAGAGGCTATATATATACTGATATGAACAACACAGCCAGCTGTGTACCAAAGAAAACATATGTTACTGTTGGTTTATTCGGGTGAGTCTACTAAATTAAACAGAGCCCTTGGTCATAATTCCCACAAGGAATGAAACACATGAGATATTTCCTAATACGTAAGACAATAACAGATTTTATTAATTCAACAAATGCATCTGATAGCTTTTATGTTTTAGTTCAATCAGAAGTCAATATTCTTGAGGCAGATAAGTGATTTTCCCTTTTTGTTTTGAGTGAGGCCGCCTATTAACAAACCTCAGTTCCTAGTATTGGTTACATAGCGGCGATGTATCCATTTAAATTTCTTGGGATGTAAAATCTTTCTATAACTGGAAATGCCAAATATAGGTTACTGCTTAATTAAAACTGCTACTTTTCTGATACATTTCTTTACAATTCATACAATTCTTTTTTGTTGCCCTTTTGTTTGTACTTCCAGTCTATTCGAAAGGGTAAGATGGAAAAAGAAGGAAAAACGACCCTCTCCCTGAAATCATTAGAGGGGATTTTTTGGGTTTGCCCTTTTTTTTGGTACTTTTCAGTTTTCTCAAAAGGGTAAGAAAGAAAAAGTAGGAAACACAACCCTCTCCCTGAAATCCAAGTTTCTCTTGCAAATAGTTCTAAAGGTCATCAGGATATTGTTTTCAAAGATGCTTGCAAGTCAAACACTGGTCACGACTGCTCAAACATTGACAACCTCTTTACGATTTGTTACCTTCAGAGCATTTTCCTGCAGGAGGTGAATTTTTGGGAGAATTATGAGTTTGAAAGGGTCAGAAATTAACCAAAGGATGAGTGATACATAAATTTGAACATTGCTTTTTTATCAAGTTTCAGGAGGCCGGCTAAAAGTTTTGGGGCTATATTGATGATCTTTCATATGTTTCTTTCTCCCTCCATTTATCCTTTGAGACACTTGACAAGAAGGGAGAACCGTTTACGTCATCTCCACTCAATAATTTCATTCTACATTGGGAAGGACCTGTTAAGACTTTAAAACCTAACTGAGAGAAATTGCTTAAAATCCTCTTACCTGCTGTGGTACTCAGCGTCAGAGCTATGGTTTTCCTCTGCTCGGCGCTTCCCTTTCCAATGGATTCGCCATCCGCTTGACACGTCAGAATCGTCGCTCTCTTAAAAGTGTACTGAATGGTTGAGACTGTCACAAAAGTGCCCGTCAGGGAGCCCTCTCCGAGATCCTCGTAGATGGGCGTTAAGGGGGTGCCGTGGTCGTTCGTCCATATTAGCTCGATTGCCGGTCTCGCTTCGCCTGACGTACAGGTCAGGTTGACAACGTCCCCGAGCTCTAGTTGGGGGCTACATAAATCATCCTGGCATTCTAGCCCGATGGAAGGACCGACTTCTGGTTTCACTGCCGAATAAAACAAAAGTGGACATGAAGACATCTGAGCTAGGGTCAGTTCACTACACTATATGATCTCTCTCAATAACGTTATTCGTTTCTGAAGAGGATTCGACAGACCGAAACGAATGTGATGTTGATAATAGTCGAGAGAGTGGTCCCGTTATCAGACGACTTGAGGACATGTACTTCACCTTCAAATTTTTTATGTCGCAAAATGTGTCGTTGCATGTGAAACTGAAACTGTAGGGTATTATTGTTCAATGATATAGTTTTGAGAACGGCTGCTAGGGAAAATGCTTCCCTTTATTTTTTGTCTTTTTTTTTGTCAAGCTTTATCAGAGAGCTCCTTCTGATGATTTAGGCTGTTGGGCTGTATATCACATTATGTGAAATGTTGTCACATGCCATTTCACAGAATTTTTCTTTTCAACAACAACAACAGCATCAACAACAATAATAATAATAATAATAATCATAATCGTTATGATAGCGATAGCGATAAGGATGATGATAATGTTAAAAATAAATTTATATAGTGCTTGCAAAGACAACTCTGGAAGAGCAACGATCTAAGCGCTTTACAAAAACAGTTAAAAATTACACTATTAGAGATATTCAGAAAAAAAACAGATTAAAAAGAAGCATCTTTTATTTGGTCTTAAAGCTTATACATCAGAAGTTGAATTTCTAATAGATAAAGAGAGAGCAAGGTCCAAAGAACAAGACCAAATTTGCAGAGAGAACGATTGCATTTAATAAGAATGAATAAAAAAGGAGTAGAAATTACTGAACTGACAAAACAAAGAAGAAATCTTTGGAAATTGATTTATGAATAAAAATGAGAATTAAACTCACAATAACAATGATATATAAGAAGAAGTGAAGAAATTTTTTTCTTGGGGGGGGGGGGAATTCTATTAAACATCATAAAATCAATTAAGTTAGAAATTAATGAAACTGGTTGTGATTGTACGCAACAACCAAAGGGTGTATGATAAAAATAAATGTGATCTTCCAAAATTATGAAATTACCCTTGCGTAAATATATATTTAGATTGATGATTATAGTTATCCCAACCAAATAATTATACTTGCACTATAATATATTTAATATCCCCCCCCCTTTCGTCCACATTTTTAATACCCGCATAAAACTGGTAATTATTGACTGTATCAGTTTAATCTTTGTTTTCTGTTTTGTTTAAACCCGTCGGTGAACAAGCTAATCACTATTTAGTCTAACTTCGGACGCACTACGTTTTCCGCATCATGTGCTGGACTCTTCTTTAAAGTCACCACTGACAAGCTAGAACGCAGTTTACCCGCCATTTCCACAGATAGAAACGAAAGCTGACAAATGAGGCGTGACAATTTTCGCCATTTCTGTCAGATGTAACAGGATTATTTAGCTTCGGAGAACGCTGGGAAGAAAATCACTCTTAAAAGTTATCAAATCTGATTGTGAATGAAATGTCCTACTTTTTTTTTTATAATGCCAGCAAATTTTATAGACGAGTGCTGATTGGAAATGTCAAGGTCTTAGAAACCAATCATAACAGTAAACAGAACTTGGCCCATTCATGAATCTATCGACCATTTGTATGTATTAGTTGGATGTTCACTGTGTTAAAATATTGTGACCAGAACTAACGAGGATGTATTTGCTAAATACCAGACTATATACATAGATACAATTGCAAGGCCAGAGCTGTTAATCCTTATGACAAGCAGTTTACAAACTGTGGCACGAGATCTCGTGACAAGATACAGCACGTCTTCCAAAACACCTTTTCATCTTGTGGAAACAGCTTTTCGAATCAGGGAATTATTTTTTCCAGTATGGCATCAGAAAATGCTATCAAAATGCACAATGGTGTCCAATTGCTGTACAAGTCCATGCAAAGATATATACATAGCAGTTTTTGTACGCTGGAATTCTAATATTTTATGATCAAGAGACTAAAATTCAGAACCTCAAAAACTTAAAAACACAAGATAGGAACAGTCTAAAAAATTTCTCACAAATTGATCAATTCATTAATTCTCATTCAATACTGTACATATTTCAATTCCAGGACGTTAAGGCAATTCATTGTACCAGCTAATATATGATAAACAATCAGTTGGTTTCATTACAATTAATGAATTATATCAAGGTAATTAAAAGTCAGCTATGACTCATGAAATGTACATTGCATTCCTGATAGCCTATGTACCTTTTACTGTAACAATTAATAGCTTAGGTCAGGTACACCATAATGAGTTTAATAGAGTGAGTGAGTATTGTAAATGATTTCTCTTCACAATATATATCTCTGTTAATTTTATACAAAAAAAATGTCATTCTAAACACTTAGTTGAAACATACATTCAAACTTAAAACCGTTAGGTGTCGAACGATTCCCATTCTTTGTTATTGTTTTGGTCGAGACAACATCATGTGTCCAGATTTAATCGTCTACTGATTCTGAGACAATCCTCATTATCTGGCAACAACTTTGAGGACCGTGACAACCTCACGATACTGCTTTTCAAAACTGTTTGAAATATTTAGAGTGCTTACAATTTTGGCTTTAATACTGATGAACTTGGTAGTAATGGACACCAAAACCATTAATTTCTAGTCTGCTACATATTGCCACATTCTGATGTCTGACATTATTCCAGTGTTCAGCCATCCCAGTCCTCTCTCAGCTAATTTATCACAGACTGAAATCTATTACAATAAAACTAAGTCCACTATTTCAACTACTGTCTAAGGACATAGTGTCCTTTTGTCACAGTGTCCCCTGACTTTCTGACAGGATGATCTTAATTCTAACAATTTATTACAACAAAACTATTGACCACTATGTCAACTACTGTCTAAGGACAGTGTCCTTTTGTCACAGTGTCCCCTGACTTTCTGACAGGATGATCTTAATTCTAACAATTTATTACAACAAAACTATTGACCACTAAGTCAACTAATGTCTAAGGACATAGTGTCCTTTGTCACAATGTCCCCTGACTTTCTGACAGGATGATCTTAATTCTAACAATTTATTACAACAAAACTATTGACCACTAAGTCAACTAATGTCTAAGGACATAGTGTCCTTTGTCACAGTGTCCCCTGACTTTCTGACAGGATGATCTTAATTATATTATAACAATTTATTACAACAAAACTGCTGACCACTATGTCAACTAATGTCTAAGGACATAGTGTCCTTTTGTCACAGTGTCCCCTGACAGGATGAGCTTAATTATATTATAACAATTTATTACAACAAAACTGCTGACCACTAAGTCAACTAATGTCTAAGGACATAGTGTCCTTTGTCACAGTGTCCCCTGACTTTCTGACAGGATGATCTTAATTATATTATAACAATTTATTACAACAAAACTGCTGACCACTATGTCAACTAATGTCTAAGGACATAGTGTCCTTTTGTCACAGTGTCCCCTGACAGGATGAGCTTAATACTTGTGACTGTGTAACTTCTGCAGCCTGGTATCATCTTTCTACTTGAAACAAACTAGCTGAGACAATTAACTGAGAGTCAATCAAGTGGATTGGATGGGAGGGGTGGTGTGTGGGGTAGGGATGGGATTGGTGGGGATCAATAATTTTAAGTTGGAAAAATGTTCCATAAAAGAAAGAAAATATTAGAAATTTAAATTGGGAATTTCGGATTAATATAGCAAGCACACAGGCAATACATCTCTATAGGGTTAGCGAAATCAAATTATTTACTCTTCAAGATCTAGGCGTATAAAATGTCTGCCTTCCTTGAGGGAAAGATTAGTATCAGTCAATGACTGGAAGGCGGTTGAATATGTTAAGCCTTCCTATATTCATCAGCAAGGGCATATATTTATGTGAAATAAACAAAAATGTACTCTTACTTGACCAGACCTCAATTGAGCTTTGCACTACTAACACAGTTGGGTTCATGAAATCGCCATCTATTTGACCGAAGTCACCAATATAAAGCGATTCTTACCTAGAGCTACTAGATCATCAAACATATATACATGTGCATCAACATATTATCTGATTAAACACATGATTCTCCCCCTGTGTAATTACCAGCATGACTTTTACGGCTTAATTTCTTCATCAAAGTCCCTCCTCAGTTGCCAGATGTAATTTATGGGTGACACAGCATTCATCAAACACCACCCACCTGCCTACTTTTTCTTTAATAAATACCATGAAAAGAGAAAAGCCCAAAACAAACAAAAGAACTGTTTGCCAAAGTGATGACTACCACTCTAACCAAACCTTTTGATTCCTATCGTCTGAGGGAAAAAAAATATAACATTAATATGCTGCTGCTTTGATCAAAGCGTTCTTTCACCTAGGCTTGTTGCTTGGCAACGTAATGCCCGCCCGCTGCTCTTTTTGTCTCCATAATCGTATGAGTACCTGCTGGTTTTTAATTTTCTTACTTCTATTTCTTGGGGCGAGGGGGGTGGTTGGGGGGGCTGCTGGGATATTTTTAACTTCATTGAGTCATCATCAACCCACAAACCGTTAGAATGTTGTCACTTTCAAATTTTCCGATGGTTTTGAGAATCGACGTAATTGCCCTACGATGAGGAGGGAAAGAATGTTTCCCTGATTGATATTCATTATCTACCACTTAGCCACAAAACATGTCTTGTATGATATCCAGCTATTAGCTCTATAATCCACTTACTGATTCCCAGAGAGCGCCACGCTGGCATGACAAAACATTCGTGAGGGTTTTTGGAGGTGGGGGGTGTGGCATCTTGCTGGGATATCTCTCCTGTACTGCGAAAACCAAGACGCTGCACATGTTAAAGCAATCATTGTTTTTCGTCGTGTGACAAGATAAGAATGTGTTCGATTATTTCATGTAGTTTTGATAAGGACCAGATTGATTGCGGTCATCATACTTTTGAGAAAACCACGAATTGTTCGAAAACACAAAAAAGGACTCTTTCTGTTTTAGACAGTGTTTTCCTCTTAGGCACAAGAGGCAGTGACATCAGTCAGTCAGATTACTCAGGTGTATACCACCCATGAGAGGCTACTGTTGTGGCATTATACTGAATGCAACCAACTGTATATTGCTTATTACAACCATTTGAAATCAGTTACATATAATTTACAAATACATTACATTGTTACGGCACACTGGTAAGGGAAGTGAAGCATTCTGGGAATTAATATGGGGATATGGAAATGAATATTCAGTTTGATGTTCCAATATTAATTTACATCAGTGGCGTAGCCAGCATTCTATTGTTAGGGGGGCAAGATTTTTCTTAAGGGGGGCAACCCTGTGATGGTTGATGGTAGGGATTACCAAGAAATATATGTATTAACGGGCACCTCGTCAACACAAATACACATCCAATGGTTCAGTGGAACATGACACACTATCGGTCTGATTACCAAGTTCTGACCTTATATGAAGTATGAACATGAGCCCTGAGGTATGAATACTTGTGATTAGAACTCGAAAAAATGTAAAAAAGAAGTTATTGAATACGTGACTGGATTTCTTTGGGGGGGGGCAAGACTAGCACAAAGCAAATGGGGGGCATTGCCCCCCTGTCCCCCCTCTGGCTACGCCACTGATTTACATACTTAATCGATGAACATGAGTGATGGGAATCTCCATGCAACATCTCGCAACAGTACGTTACACATTGACTTGTGTGATGTACCATCTACAGCATTGGCTGACCTTACTAAACATTGCAACCTGACACTGACAAGACCCATTACCTTTCTATAATGATTTTTCCGCTTATAAACTTTATCCTTCATTTACCTTTACCCCGATCATCATCATCGTTTGCTAGCTCTCTCCGCCCAAAATATTTCATAAATACTATTAAATCCGTTCGATGATGATTGATTTTACATCCGCTCCAAGAAACCGATATCTTCATTTTAATGATCCAGAAATTGTTTATTATCACCTTGGATCATCCGGGCACTGATTGGCAGATTCACAAAAATGAAAGTTAGGCACCACCTTGCATATCAGATATTTTACGATCTTGTGATATTACGACAATTCCCGGAAAAAAAAAGAAGCAAAGCTGTTAACTGCTAAGTGATACAAATTGACAGTTTGGCAAAGGAAGTCCTTTCTTTTGTAATTTTTTTTTCATACAGCTTAGGATTCAATTTGACTTTTTGACAGATTCCCATTTTCATAGGAGACAGCGAGAGACAGACAGAGATAGAGAGAGAGAGAGAGAGAGAGATAGAAAAAAAAAAATGACTTTTTATGCTTCTAAAGACAAGATGATTGGCATAAACCCTCGCAAATAATTTTGTCAATCATTGAAGCGTTAGCAGTTGTTTGGACATGGCAAAAAGCACTAATGGGAATTTTTGTCATTTATGTTTATCCAGCTCTTCTGCTTGAAATACACGAATCCAGGCAAGTTTATGATCATAATGGGATACAGGGCAGGTTTAAATCGCCCCCCCCCCCCCTTACCTGAGAAAGTGTATTGTGTCAAAAAGAAATCTGATTTGGGAGAGATATTGATCATGATGAATATTCAATGAACTATATGTATTGTATATAAATTAAAATTACTGAAACAACTGTATAAATAGATGAACTGCACTGTAACTATGGCAACACTCAATAACGTATAATTCTCTTAGCCTACTACTGATCAAGATCTAGTAACAATCTCTGTGGTGCAAAAGTAATCCTAGTTTTAATTGACATATCTGAGACTGAGCTGTCATTTATTACGGTACACACCTGTAATATATGTCAGAGTACCTGACTAAATAGATCTGAAACCAAATTCTATTTGTTTTTCATTTTATATTTTCAAGGCAGAAATATTAACAGTGTTGACACTGAAATCAATTGCCTCTTATTAAGGTTATTATGCTAAGAGGGTCAATATTAATTTTTAGATTCAGCATTTGCAAAATCCATTTATAACTACAGAAATTATCATTTGTAATAAAATAAAGTAAAACATTTTAACACTTCACCGCGCGTGGGGCAATGATGTCATTTTTAGACTTAATCAAGTCTTTTTTAGCCATGTGTGTAAAGAAACATTATAGTTGAAATATCTCACAAGTTATATTATAAGATTTTTTGTATCTGATAAGGGATGTTGTTCATCTTAAATTACATCTCTTCCAATGATCATGATTTGGGTAGGAAATCTCCTTTCACATAAAAGATTTAGCTAAATTGTCATAATAAATTGGGAAATATTAGCACCATATATATATAGACCTAACTGTTTATTAATATTACCTTGACTATTCAAACAACAAAAGGGGCATGTTACCATGAATATTCATTTCCTTAGTGGGCCTAATTCTTTCTTTGTAAATATTTAACTTACTTATTCACAGAGGAAAATGAGAGTTTCCTACAAAAAAAGAGGTTGTACAGTTTTGATAAAAATTCTAAATACAGAGAACACTGACAGCTTAAAATTTAAAGCAAATATTTCCAAATGTATCAACATTCCAGAATCAATCAACAAGAACATAAATAATAGGAAAGAACATGTGCCTGATTATGATCCCAGATCACCCACTGTGGTCTACTCCTTGCAAGAATCCAATTGTAACTTAGCCAGTCCAAGTTGGTATCTTGAGTTAAGGAACAAGATATTGAGATTAGGTTTTCAACCAAGTATTAGCTTACATGTTGATTCTTTTATTTGCTTTGTTTTCGTATCATGCAGTGTCACATTAATTCTCAGCCATCGGAATATTCTTTTGAACTTGAAAGTCTAGTACGTCTTCATTACAGCACATTCCTATAGGGAAGATGCCTGATGATAAGTCTTTTGACTCAGATTACATTTACACAGAGCCACTACATGTGGTATGTTATCGATGCGACCAAACCATCGTTATATCCCGCCAAAGATGTAGCGAGGGCCCCCTAGTCTTGATTAGGAACTATCTCTAATTACAACATTCGATTCAGTTTCAATCAAGTTAATATCAGGCAGCTAAGATCCTACGACTAAAATGGAGGTACGAAATCCGATTCCCAATAAACGGAGAGCGGGCGCTCGTGTCGGAGGAGGGCCGTCGTTCGACGGCGTACGAAATGAGACGGTAAAGAGAAGCAGATAAAATCTGCCACGATGGCGGACGGAAGATCAGAGGAAGATGGAGAAAAAAAAAGGCTAAGAGGGGGTCCTGTTGGGTTAAATTTAAATTGGTCTGATCAAGGGTAAACGGACTTATGTTTCATGACTTGTCCTTGGTGTCCTTGAGAAATGGTTTTCAGTTTAATTACTCGCAGCAATCTTGCATTTCAGAATCTTTCGGTATTCTGGAATGATGACAACGGATGCTACACTGTGCTTCCGCCCTCATGTGGATTTTTCTTATACATAGCGGTTTACATAGCAATGTCGGTGTATGTAACAGAGTACGAAAAAGAGATACCAGCCGAAGCATCCATCGAGTCACCAAACCAGAAATTATAATTTTTTTTGATGGAGCAGGCGGGGGTGGAGGGGCAGGGTTACTGGGAAGTTACTAGTTTATCATCGTCTAAAGCTATATTTTGCACTAAATATGGTGCAAAGACTGGAAGTGTTTGTAAAGGAGAGTAAGATTTAGTATAATGACACAAACTTGGCCAAAATGAAGAAAACGTGCAACCTAATGACAAAAAGAGGGACAACTTCAGATTTTTATTATTATTTTTTACAGGTGGATAGAGGGATTGGACTAATGTTTTGTATCATCTTTATTCCCACCTTGTGCACAAATCATTACTGCAACACTTATTAGAGGGCCATATGGGGCCATAAAAAAGATATTAATTCATTGCTCATGAACGAATTTTGGAAAAAAGAAAAAAAACAACTGTGAACTAATTATCTGATGCTATTTTATAATAGTCCAAAAACCATTTTTTAAAATAATTCAACAGATTTTGCAGTGATAAAATGTAATGCCAACTGTTGCTTTAAAATATTGCAGCTCACTAAAATAGCTCCATTAAGTGATTAATTTAGCTGAAACACCCAAAATGATATTTCCTCAAAAGGTAAATTTATACTTCTTTTGGGGGGGTTTTGAATTTTAGTGGATTATACAATCTTACAAACCTTTCACCTTTGGCAATTCTTTTACTGACAAAAAAAAGAGAGAAAAAAATGGGAGGCCAGAGATGGGACATATTATCTGAGAAACTTGAATTGATCACAAATTCTGACGATACCCCAAAGCGATAAACAGGACATACAGAAATGCTGAAAGTTTTGTTGACAAAAAAACCCCCTAAAAACAGGGGTACGCGAAAGAAAAAAAGTGGATATGTATATATAAATTGATATCAACCCCGAAATGTTTCACTTATGGAATGCCAAAATTATTGCCCGTTCATCGCTAAAAGCAAATTACAATTTGACGCGTTATCGTACTGAATATCTGGGTTAATGTATGTCATGTTCCACATTGAGTCCCCGGGAGAGTTCTGCCTTGCATGCTCTTCGCGCCGTTTAGGCTTCCGAATTACTGTCGATTGGAAATGATTGACGTTGCGATCACCCAACCTTTCGGATAATTCTCTCTCCTGATGCAAAACTTATTTCAGCGGTTCCTGAACTGTCTAGTGATATGTTCCCACAGCTGTTCATCAAAGGGACCTGCTCGCCGATAAAATTAATTGCAAGCTTTATGGCTCTACGAGCTCCCAATGAAACAAAGCAAATGGCTAGGGGTCTTTCTACCAAACCCACCCAAAACAAAAACATTCTGTGCTATATATTGTCATATATAGTCACAGACAGAGAGGGGAACGTACAGGGGGTGCTGGTGGGCCGGAAGTGACATTTCAAAATTGGGACTTACAAATGTACCCAAACCTGACTTTCAGAATGGTCAGAGAACTGATAGATATAAGAAATGACTCTGCTCAGATAATGTGAATCATAGTGGTTAAAATTTCATCCAGCTGTGATTTTTGCTGAATTTGAAGTCCTCAAATTTAGCCCAATTCATGTGAATACATTGCTAAATTTTGGTCAGCTACAGGAAGTTCTTCTTTCGGGTGTAAAACAATAAAATAAGACGTTTTCTCAGCTATTGATTACCCGCAAACTACACAGATAGATTCACTTATTTATGTTCGTTCATTTTTTCAACAAGCATGTACGTGTTTCTAAGCTACCACCCGTAGATCACATACTCTCTCACTCCTCAATGCTTGGGAATTAAACTTTTGACTCTCAGAAACCGCACAAATAGTACTTGTGACAATTTCTGTAGTCACTTTAAGATGCTAAATATTTCCGTGGAAGTATTACTAATGACATTTATAAAAGAGGAATGAATAAGACATGAAAGTAATCAGTAAAATAGGTTTGCTGCAGGGTTCAAGAGGGTGATCATTTTGACCAGGTGTTTGTCTCTTATCTAGGATCCCATGGAAATCATATTTAATAGTACTGAAGCCATAAACCCATTGTTTTATCGCCCATTAACCTAGATATAATTGACATGTTTGTCGTGTAACACATGAAACTTCTGTGACAATATACTGCGATAACTGCGGCAGGGCTTTTAGTCTGGATGTTGTAGTCCTAGTAAGAAGAGACAATTGAATGCAAGTAAATGTTTCATAATTATGATATTTTGCTTTTAGCAAGATATTCTTTCAAATTTGCTAAATCTCTGGAATACTAACCTTCAAGATTTAAAACACTTGATGATCTGCTCAGTTGAGTGCTGGCCTTAACATTAATCCATTAACTGTTTTATAAAGTCTTATAACTAAAGCGTGTTCCATTAACTTCACATATATGTATAGAGCAGTCTGGTTCAGATTTTGTCCTTGCCGCAACTGTCATGCATTGCGGTTATTTAACATGCATGTCAATTGATGCCATTATTTTCCCATTTAGTTAAATTCTGTGTTGCATCAGAAAAACGGTCTGTGCTCTAGACTTATACTTCAGTCACTTTAATTGATGAACCTCAAAAAGAAAATCAGATGTGTTGTGGAAGAAATTCAACCGGGACTGATAGTGCAGTTTTTTAAGAAATAGGCTACAAAAATATCAAATTTAATATTGTCACAAACATGTACTTCTAAAGGCATTTTTCCACTTTGATCATCCAACTTTATTGCAAAACTTACAATATTTTATCAATTTTCCCTTTAAGTTTTGTCTTTTTCATGTTGCAATCATTTCTCTTTTCACATTTCTGCCAAAAAAAAAAACCTTTTTCTCATTTATGTTTTATTTTTGAAATTAGAATCTTCTTCCTCTAAACTGTCATGAGATCAGATGTCTCAAGTTTACTAAACAAAGGAAAAATTGATTTCATAGATGTACATAACAATACAAAAGAATGACTAATCCTTGATTTATAGGTCTTCACAGAGTGAAACCTGCCAAAGTAAATCACTGCTCGAAAAAAAAAACCAGTAAAAAAAAGAAGAAAGAGTCAATTTTTTGACAAAGGATAATTTCTTTTCTTAGACATTTGCAAATCTTCAAATTTAATTACAGCTGTCTCCAGCCCCTTTGTGTGTCGATGTCATCGTCCATAATCCATACAATGTTTTATCATTTAATTCTTAAGCTCCAAGTTCGGGGGTCTTTGATTATTCTGAAAGAAACCAAAATGTTGATGAAAGTGTTTTTACACATTTTACGTCTTTTTGATATTTCAATAATCACAGTGACTTTTTTTAAATTCTTTTTTGCCTTGTGGCCAAAATTTTACTATTGTGCAATTTTCATTTATTAATAAATCTATGAGGACAAAGCCATTTTATCCAGAGAGTCAACAAAGAAAGGCACCGTTACCATTATATGAAAGAAAAAAAACCTTTGATCGGAACCAAATATAACAAAAGGGCTTGGGGATGGTTTCATTTGGATATATATATATATACTAGTGAAATGCTTTTGGGTGACTAATACTTCATACTTGGAAGCGTGATACAAAGGAAATGGTTTGAGGTCTAATAAATCATGTCACAGACACACAGAGTAAATGATGGATCGAGAGAATCCAAAGCAGAGGAAGAAAAAAAGAGGGGGGGGAGAAGAAAGAAAGATCGAAGAGAAGAGGCCAAGACGAGGAATTACGTGGTCGGTCTATTGATGCGGACTTTGTCGAGATTAACGAATATTTAGCTCTGATTCAGTGCAAACAGAGACGGAGAAGGGTTCGGATGAAGAGATATATATATATACAAGGTGCTCCCTCCATCGAGATGGTTCCGAGATGCAATACAGAGAGGATACATCTGAGACGGAGAGATCGAAACGAACAGTTTGAAATATTACTTATCGACGTCGATCGAGTAATCCCCGCAGATGACTAGGAGAAATCGATGAGCCTGAGTAATAAAATCCCTGTCTGATAGTCCGAAGAAGTTTATGTAATTTTCTCGATCTGAAACCAGTTCTCGGGAGGATTCGAATCATCGGTGGCAATAAAACGAACATCGGGTGTCGTCATCTTCTTCTCTTTGTTTTTGTTTTTTATTTATATTTTTTTGAAGTTAATAAATGTTCTCGATAATTCCCAGCTGAACTATCTCCAAAAAATAGGCAGACAAACAATCAGTTAAAGAATTTTTTTTTTTTTTATGAGAATGAAAAAGTAAGAAGGATACGCAAAAAGCCGCAAAATGGGGAAAAAATGGTACGAATATTATCAAACAGAAATCACTTTAGAAGTTAAATGCAATGGTGACAAGCGTCTGACGGTTTGTATAGTGACTTGGTTATTTAGCTCCTTTTAGACAATTAATAAACACTCTATTTTGTCCCAAATCTTCAGAAATCTGTCTCATCATGAGTGGTGTTCTTGGAGAAAATGAGATGAAATTGTATTCCGCTGGGTATGTTAATTAAAAAATGTTTCACAAAGACGTTAGGAGCATTCTTCTTCCTCTTATCCATAGGCAATCCCCCCTCCTCCCTTCCACCCCCCCTCCCAAAAAAAAGAAAGGAAAAGAGTGAGATTCTTCCAAACATATCCATTTAATTCAATTATGTCGTGCCATACGTCTGCAGGGATCACAGACTTTAAGTACAGAAATAATGGACTCAATTTATGGTACAGAATTTACAAAATACTGCCATTAAAACAAGCAAAGTGATCTATGTTCTATAACGTTGTATAATGTTTTAAACTCTGCAAGAGGTGCCATTTCCAAAGACATAAATTCCAAAGTGTCTTAATCTGTACTATTTCCCAAAGTGTACCAAACTTATAGACATTTTGCATTTATTAACTCATACCATTCATTTAAGTTCATACTTCATGCTATGTATGGCAGATACAAGTTTGGCAAGAGTATAGATTATAAGGTAGGAAATAAAAGTTATTAACACCATGTTTATATTTTGCCATATTCTAACAACTAAGCTCTGTTCCTGAAGGTTTTGTACAGTACATTAACCATGCAGGTTTCAAGCTTCCAATTCATTATTAGCTACAATGTAACCCTAGAAATGAAAGTATTGTAGAAACAAATTTACAAGCTAATTTTGTTTGTTCTGTAAGGGTGAAGACCTCAATAGACTCTTAAATCAATTAACCAAGCAATGTGCAGAGTACAACTTTTTCACACAACGTTGACAAATTGACTCGATTTTATTTCTGTCTAAATTTTATTTATAAATATTACAAACTGTTCAAGAATTCTTGCTTTCTACCATATTTAATGACACCAGATAACTCAAGCTAACCCAAGCTAACTCAAGCTAATTCAAGCTAATTAAAGCTAACTCAGCTAATGAATTATACATTGTTCTGGGATGTTAATATGGAAGTGCACTTGAAGATTTTTTTTGAAGACAAGTACTTTCTTCACCAACTTCTCTCCCTGCCCCCAACCACCCCCCCCCCCGTCCCACTACCTCTCCCAATGTTTATCTTAAGTTTGGAAAGCTAACTTGTAATAGATTGATGCCCTGAAGTTAACAGTTCGGTTGTTTTCCGTTCGTAAGAGATACCATATGCTTCTTTTGTTTGGATTTTCTTCGCTCCAAATATAAGATCAGGGAATCAAAGTCTGACGGCTCAAGGCCAAAGATTGTTGACGACGAAATTATATTAAATCAGTTGCCGCACGGTGACTCCAAAACAGTCTAAAGAATTTATATAAGAGACATTTTGGGCACATAATGTTTATATATATAGTTCATGTACAAGCCGTTGCCTTTGGAATCCTGAGTACATCAAAGCTGGAGATGTGCAAATGAGAATGTCTCGGTACCGTAAAGGCCAAAACATCCGATAAAGATCGCCCGAGGGGTACTCAAAGTCTTCACGAGATGCAAATTGCTTAGTTATGTCTTAGCCATATTGAGTTGAATGGCAAGAAAACCTAATTTACGGGCAGCTCGGGAAAGAAATATAGTCGTTTACCATAGATATACATTGTACAATTTTAGAGCCCATGAATTTAGAATTTGAAAGGAATTTATAGATAATTTTTCGCATGATCACCTAGTTTGTCATCATGTCAAATGCTTGAATTTGACGTACATCAAAATTAGTGACGGGGCAGAAAAGTTGACGAACAGAGAAGAACTGAGGCGATAAGGAAGAGGGTGTTTGCGACTGGTGAGTCGTCTGCGATAAACCGAAGAAACGAAAAAAAAACAGAAAAAAACAATTGTACACGAAGACGTAAGGTACAGTGTGTGCAGTAGATGATGTACATTAATACTGGATGAAACCAGAATGTAAAAATTTACATTTTAGCCACATTTTCTTCTGAAAAGTGAGTCTGACGAATATCAAAAGCTGGTAATGCACCCAGGGGAGGAGTAAGGATGATCAGAGATTAAGTCTAAATTTGGAAACAATCGTGCGCTGTTCGCAGTGTATAGCGGTGCTCAAATTTTTTTTAGTGTTTCCCAAATTACTCCATAAAATATAAAAGACATGTGGTGGATGATTGTTATTAAATGGAGTATACTGTGCTGGGATTTGTATGAGCATATAACGTGTTGTCCAATTTTTATTTAGGTTAATTACAAGTATAAAATCTTTGCACTTGTATATAGAAATCTTTCAATTTTAACGATGCGATGTGGGATAAATTTATATATTAGAGACTGACTTCTAAGAGACTGCCTAAGAGACTGACTTCGGTCAGCTTGCGGCTTTGATAAGCTAATGACGCTTCCTAAATTACACACATTATTCTCTCATTCACCTTATTTTGTGTGTCTTTAAGGTACATCGGCTATATATATGGTATAGCCTATACATTATTCTCTCATTCACCTTATTTTGTGTGTCTTTAAGGTACATCGGCTATATATATGGTAGCCTATGCACCTTCAATACTTTCCCTGCCATTTCAGACCGATACAATTAGAGGATAACTTTGATACCCAATAAAGTTCATATGCATGCCACCACACACAGACATATAATTTTTCTATTGCCCTGCGGATTGTTCACCAAGTATTTATGGTAATTTTTCATTTTTGTAAGGTCGGTAAGAGTGATTCCATATTTTTTCCTTTCGGGAAACCCCAAAAAAGGTGTTTGTTCAAGTTTCTTAACAATGGATTTTGTGAATTTTATACAGAACCCTACAAATACTTTATATACTATATAAACTAAAATACTTTATTTTTTTAAAAAACTTTAGTTTATTAAAAAACTAAAATACTTAAAATACTTAAAAATAAACTAAAATAAATATATAAACTAAAATACTTTATATACTATAACTTTATATACTATAATACATAATATACTATAATGTAACACTTTATATACTATAATGTGACTTTTAAGTTTAAGACCATCTGTCCACTTGTCTGGGAGACACAACATACCAACCCTCATGCTATACATGGTTTATATAGATACTCAACACATGCAGGTAGGTTATGAACCCAACCTGTACTTTCAAAACGTACACTTTGTCCTACATCATGGATATAGCCAAGTCTCGTAGTTGGGCCAAGCTGTCACCTAAGCAGATTGTACAAAATGGTTTTATTGATTCTAGCATTGCAACTTACATTTGAGTAGCATACTTGATAAGTTGCCAGAATATACACCTTTGCTATATGTGCACAAGAGTTGGGAAAAAATTTCAAGTTTTTGGTTAGAAAGTCCTTAGGAGAACAAATAAAAGTATGAAACAAAGATGACTGGGGTGAGTTTACAAATGAAACTTCAGATCTACTTGTATATGTACATTTATGGAAGCCAAGGTGTATTTATAGCTTTCTAAACAATGATGTTCCATGATCGAATGAAAAGTGGAACATTTGAGAAGATATTGCTACACTTTCTAAAAAAGTAACCCAAGAAGGAACCTTGGCACGAGCAACAAACAACGAACCGACTGATCCGCTCAACCCCCCTGCCCCCCCCCCCCCCCGCCCCCCCCCCCCCCCGCCCCCACCTCCTTGCATCATCGTCAGGTGTGTATAAGGCTCCACATGATCTTAGCCAAAAGGCTGGAACGCAAGAAGATGTTACTAAACTACTGTACATATGGTCAAGTGTCATTGAATGGCCCTTAGAGCTCCCTATTACTGTGCAGTTTTGGTACGAATAAGTTTATTAGAAATGCCACACATAGTGGATACATAACATTCTAGGCACAACTGTACCATCCCACTTAAACGTTTGGGGGAATCTTGAACAAACATACCAAAATTGTCAGCTATATAATTACCGTGTAAACATACACATGCTATGAAAAAAGTGAATTAAATGCCAAATCGTGTCTCAATTTATCATTTTTAGGTTATTATACCTCAAGATGAGGCTGACTAACAAACAAACAATTTATGCTACATGAATATTTAAGCACGTTTTGTTCTTTGAATATTCAAACCCTTTCTGCACTACGAATATTCAAACTGTATACCATTCAGAAACATAGCTATAACACCCAGTCGGGACATTTTTTTCTATATTGTAGTATCATGTCCTACTTCAGAGCACTCGTATTGTCAGTGCGAGCAGTGTAAATATCATGTTTCTATCAGATCAAGGTTAGGAACTGTTTGTACTGTCAATACCAGTGCTTTGAGAGCATGATATTGGAGTACAGTTTAGAGAGGTATTAGCATTAGGAAATTGTCCCAACTGACTGAAAAACAAGACATTTGAATGGTCCACTATCTTTTCTACCCTGCAAATTATGGAGTGCAGACAATTAGTAACTGTTACAAGAAGAGCTGTGCATAAATTAACAATATGTCCCAGGGTCTGTATAGTTTATGACATTACTATAAAATTCATGATGTATTTTATGTACCTTACAATTAACATTCCCCTCCTCACAATGCTGCAATCATACCCCTACTAAACGAGCTACTAAACTTGACAAATGGGAATTTGCTCTTTATTTTCCTACCTCACCTGATATTTCCAACATATTACTCCTCTTAATGCATCAAAACATTACCATTAACAAAAAAATAAAAAAAAAAACCTAAGAAATACACCAGTGTAAAATTTCCATCTTGAAATCTTTTTAAGATGGGATGGAATGTAATCTAGACGAGATCAAGCAATATTAAGTCTCGTCTGGTTTTGAGTTTCTCTTTTTCCCGGTTTATTTTTTTTTTCACGAACGAGAGAACATAACTTAAAGGAGTGAGGCTTAAGGAGTATAAGTCTGCAGTATTAACGATGACTGCTACAGACTGACTTCGTCTCAGGTCTCGGACACATGACGGAGAAATTTCTAACGTGTTTCGTCTCGGCCAGATGTCACCTCAGCGCAATTAAAAGAAGACACATGGGAGAAATTAATAGGTTATTATTTTGAAATGAGATACCGTCAACTGTTGAGTCATTTTACATGAGTCATTGTAGACACCTGTTTGCCTTTATGCCAGGTTGGTTGGTAGGTAATTTACACCAAATTTAGGTTTCAAACTCTAAACGCTCGATACTGTGGTAAAAATGTGATATTCTCATATATATGTGCGACTAAAGCGAAACATTTCATGGTAATTAGTATGCATGGTATGATGAGATCGAAGGAAAAGGTGTTATTTGAATGATACAAAATTGCGGCTGACTACTTAGCAAACAAAGGGTTGTTGAGGCAAAGAAACTGCTATTCTACTTGAGTCGCAAATCCCCCTGGTAAAGGTTAAACAGTGGTCTGCCATATAGGGCAATTGATGATCCCTATGTGTAACTCTAATCGGCTTTAATCTTTGTCAATAGATTCATGTATCCATTGTTTGATTATTATATAACGACTTTTGATTAAGTAGCATGTCAGTTTCTTTGGAATATACGTCACTCAACAATATAAATATATACATATATATATATAAAATAAAATTACTCTAGATTGAGCAAAAAATCACAATTATCTTCATTAAGTTACTGACTGAGTTATAAAATTCAGAAATATTCAACACTACTTTAGGTTCTGAAAACAAGAAATAGCTGTGGTGCTCTTTAAGTTTGCCAATGCATCTCTACTCCATCCTACCCCCTCCTACCACTACTACCCCTATTCCCCCCCCCCCCCCCCACCAACCAAAGAATAACAAAGTTTGCCATTCAGTACACTACTACATATGCTGCCTAAAATAAATTTGAACTAAATAAAACAGCTTTGGAGCCTACACTGCATGTGTTCTGATGGATTAATGTAGACAGGAACACCTATTGATCTGTACAGTAATTGGTAATTCATGACATATGATGCATCAATAAAACACAAACAGAAATTTGCTCAAAACTTATTGAAAGTAAAATTTTGTGGTTGTTTGATGATCAACTACAAGTAGAAAAAATTTACTGAATAATTGGGTTTTGAAACCTTCCTTGCATTGGGGAAAAAGAAACTTACTGTTTTCCTTTTAACTGCACATGGATGTATCTTGGAGTAATGTTGTAATGGTGAAGAAAAATGTGTCCCATGCATTGTTAAAAATTCGGAAATATTTTTTTTTGTGTGATTTAAAAGAGTGCAGCTTTTAATTTGCTGAAAAATATTCAAACACTGACATTTTAGGTATATATAAAAGACAGAAGATTCACTTGTTGGAACAGTTTGAGGGTTATTGTTGGGACGGTCTGAGGGTTACTCAACCCCTGACAGCAAAGTTAGCAACCCCAGTGCCTGCAGCTGTGAGGTTTGTGCCACCCATTCAGCACGACATTATGTACAGTACATTACTGCATTTATGAGATGAACCAAAAATTTATTTCATGATTTATATTTCCTATTAATGCTTGTTTTAACCCTTTAAAAAAAGCTACTGAATTTAAACATATCATGCTTTTAACATCATGAATTGTGACCAAACATTTATGGGGAACAAAACGTCTTGTCACTAGATGTTGGAAATCCAGATAGATATCAACAAGACACAGAAATTCTTACAAAACAAAAGTAAATAAATCACGAATGTAACACAACCTAGCTCTAGAACTTAGAAACGAAGAGATTGAGGATGGCCGACCGTTGATGCAACAGCTCCATTACCATACAATTGATATGCAGCTGTGATTTAGTTGACATATATATCAAAATGATGAATGACAAAAATTAATCTTAGATCATCACCATGACGACGAGGTTCAATGACATCACACACGCCCTTAATTTGGTCTAATTTACTGCATGCCTGAAAGACACGCACATCAACGTTTTTGAAAATACCAAATCTGTCTCCTTTTGAAAGAATTACGCAATTTTTACATTTTTTTACACGCTTTTTTGATAATGTTTAGTTTCAAATTTTGCTTCGATCCCGTCTGGAAATTACCGATTCAAATGCTAGGAGGGATCCTGTAGAAATGATTTTTTTCTTCGTCTTTTTTGAAATGTTTTTAAACATTTTAAGCATACAATTACATCTCTCATTTGCATCAGTATGCACCCTACATGCTCATGCCCTCTCGGGGTGGTTCACCATGACATTTCTCAGGCTATACCGATGCAAGATGCCTTCTTGCCATCTTCGCCTACGAATGAGCAAACATTAAAAAAAAATTCTTACCCATAATTCTTATCTTCAAGGCATATCTGAGTATAGTTTACTCTTGATGTTATCTCAACTAAATGAATGCTTCCAACATTTTGCTTTTATAAAAAAAATTAGCATCCTCTCCATTTCACAAAAGATGTGACTTGATGAAAAAAGAAAAAAAGAAAAAAAAAGAAGGATTTTCAAATGTCCTGGCAGGCTGACGACTAATGAATGTATAAGCCTGTAAGCTGCATTTATCTGCAGACATGGTTGGCTTCAGGTCTACAAATTGCGCAAGGGGCTATGCATTAATCGAATTCAAAATCTTCCCTTTTGTAATACTAAGCTAACATATGGAAAGATCTATCATTATAAGCTACAGTATGTGAGAACATCATTAATGCATTTTACAATTAGTGGAATTACACAATATTACCAGGAAAACTTAGGTCTGCATTATAAGTAAAATAATACCTGTGCATTCAATTTGTGAGACTGACATTTTTGACTAATTGTTATCAAATGATTTGATTAGTGGTGGTATGGGAGGAGGGGGTGAGGGGGGGTGTGGGGGGCTGTCCAATCCTAACATGAGCATAATATAGCTGTATCATCGGTATGACTGCAAGGTCTTGCAGAATCGAAAATAAGTTTGAAAAACACTTTTTTCTGATGTCCTGCATGTTCACATATCAGGGCTGCCAAAACAAAGAAGGGGAAGGGGGGGTAGCAAGAGGGGGAGGAGATGGAGGAGAGAGAAATAAGGGGCAGAAAGAGGGGGAGAGAATATAGTCACCAATAGTTTGCAGAGCAATGATTGACATAAAATTCTGTGTAGCTGTGAATAGGGCAGCACTTTCAACGCTTGGTTTGAATCAAAGCAATGGTTCAAAGCAATGGTTCAAATCAGGACTGCAAGGTCCCCTTCTTCTCAAGGGGGGGGGGGGGAGGAGACACACAGGCACATAATTCTGCGAACTTGAAGCTGATATCAGTTCTGGGAATGGGTTCCCCTGGAGTGCTTATAACGGACATGGCTTCATGCTCCCCATGGCTCTTGGCACTTGCTTGCATAATTCCCTCAATGTGGCCAGTTACCCTACTTGTAAATGACTGGAAAAGCCTCTGCTCCCCCTCCCAACCTCCTTCCATCCTCCATCATCCATATCAGGTCTTATATTTGCAGGACTGACCACCATGAGGAACCAGTCCTGAGTTGACCTACAGTAGCCTACATAGGCCTACAACTAGATGACTATAATCAATTAAAATGGGTTTCTATAATTAAGTATATAGGAAACAACAAAAATATAGATGATGTTGCACTCTCAGCATGGATCCAGTATCCTCATGCAACATTGCCTCCCACCCTCGCCAAGAATCATCATGCAACGTTGCCAAATCAATATGTGAGCTTTGCCCGTTGGGATGCTTCTAGAGCATGCATCTAGACAATGGAATGGAAACAACATTTTGTTTCCCTGCCCCCCCAATCTTTTCTTTTAACTTTGTGCCCTACCCTACAGTATATCCACCAGCTAAACAAATTAGGCCTAATTACTACACAACTACTGCTACGGGTCAATTGTATATGTTCGACACCTACTAATACACTCGACTTTAACACAACCCGATGGTATGGACACTTACAATACTGTGACAGCTTTTATATCTCAAGGGCTTACAATCCATCTAAAAGGTCGGAATGACATGAAATATACAGACTGTGATGCAATTGATTTCTTGAAATAAATTTGCTGGAAAATCCATAAAAGATCACCATGGCCTTTATTGCTAGCAGGATTTGACATACAGGTGCAAAGTTAATTGGCCTGAGAACAGGAATATTACATCACCTCGTTGGTCTGAACCCTAGCAATTATTATCAAATTTAATCGCTATATGGAAGTTAATCACAATTAATTTAATAATACCACACAAAAAAAAAATGCATTATTCTCATTTTTCTCTCTGAAGAATTTTTTGACATAAAATGTCAGCGGATTTTGTGCATTTATTTCCATCGATTATGTGAAGAATTTACATTATGAAGATATGTATGACTTTGATCCAAATTGGGTACATTTAACTCTGTAGTCCCATTTACAATGCATTCACAAATTTGGAAAATGAGAAAAATGCATGTTTGAGAAACTCAAGGAACATTACCACATACATGCTTACAATGACATTCAGCTAGGTATACACTAACTGTTTTCTATTACCTAAACATTGCAAGAATTAAACATTCTAATAACCAAGATTAACCAATTTATTTATCTTATAATGGATTCATATAGTCTGCATAAATTATGCACAAATTGTGCACAAATATGTCCAAACTTTGGGAATGTTAGGTGGCATGTTTACATCACAAGAGAGGGGGGGGGGAGCTGCATGGGACCACACAGCAAGAGGACATTTAGCCAGCTAGTTTGCTTTAAAAAATCTGAACCAGCCAAAAAGAAACACAAATGTCATGAAACGTCACATACTTGCAAAAATGTAGGCGTCCGCTAGTTGACTTGTTTTTTCTCCATGCAATATGTTTGAGGCATAAATAAATGCATGAATGGCGCATACATATACATATATATATACCCTTCCAAACTTTGGATTATAATTACTTTGTGAATGTTTCTATAATGACAAGGGCCCCCTAATTTGCCAGTTTTGACTGGTGCCCTGAAGGACTCATAATCATCTATCGATTCTCGCTGCATGAATTACATTCCTATACTCGTGGTAAATGTAGGTCATAGGTTTTTGACATGAGGGTTCACAGGCGGTTTTATGTAAGTCCAAATTAAGGATATTTGTCTGCACGGTCCCACTTTATGGCTAGCATGACAGGTGTTTTATTCCCCCCCCCCCTTGCTTCTTAAACTATCAAGATATGTATGTATGTGTGCGTGTATGTATGTATGTATTTTAGATCCTCCTGCAAGCAGGAACCCGGGAAGGAGCCTCATTGGCTTATCAAAAGCCGCAAGCTGACCGAAGTCAGTCTCTTACATTCATATTTAACGTCCATGATTATGAATTGTCAATTGTCAACAACTCTGTAACTGGATGATATACATTATTCTTGGAGTGACTCGAACCCGGGACCTTATGATTGAAAGGCACCGGTGTTAACCATGAGATGAGATTTATGATATGAGATTTATTTCTATAAATTTGCTATTGCATTTAGTATCACAACACATTTTGGGAGGCCAAGGACAATACCCCTTCACCAACCTCTAGGCCTGAACTGAGGAACCAGCATCGAACATCTTCACATTAGCCTAAAATTTGGAAGCGTTACTGAGATCTAGTAAAGCAGAGATCTTGAAAACTACCATAGAAATATCACTTGATATTTTTATTTTCTTGGACTACGACATACCAAGACTATAATATCTGTTGACGCTGCTCTGTTGACGGCCATTAAAAGGTTGCAGTTAGAAAAAAAAATTGGCCACTTCAGTACCAGGTCAGGCATTTCATAGTAATGGACTTCATTCTTGCAGTTAAGATCGAATTGAAAGAAATGACACAAGCATATAGATAGAAATCCTCTAGATGTTAAAGTGATTTCTATAATTACAGCATAATGTGAAAAATAAAAAATTAAAAGGCTGCAGCCACTACAAAATCCTGCTCAGCTACAGTAGGATGTATCAATATTAAACAATGGAGATGTTATCTATCCAGACCAGCTGCAGCGGCCCATTGTGTGATACTGCACTTGCCTATTGTGTGATAATGACACAGCTGTACAAAACATTACAGCCTATATGCAGCCTGGCTGCAGCTCCCTCAGCTACAGTAGGATAAATCAATATTAAACAATGGAGATGTTATCTCTACAGACCAGCTGTAGCGCCCCATTGTGTGAAACTGCACTTGCCTATTGAGTGATAATGACACAGCTGTACAAAACAATACAGCCTATATGCAGCCTGGCTGCAGCTCCCTCAGCTACAGTAGGATATATCAATATTAAACGATGGAGATGTTATCTCTCCAGACCAGCTGTAGCGCCCCATTGTGTGAAACTGCACTTGCCTATTGTTTGATGACACAGCTGTACAAAACAATACAGCCTATATGCAGCCTGGCTGCAGCTCCCTTAGCTACAGTAGGATATATCAATATTAAACAATGGAGATGTTATCTCTACAGACCAGCTGTAGCGCCCCATTGTGTGAAACTGCACTTGCCTATTGAGTGATAATGACACAGCTGTACAAAACAATACAGCCTATATGCAGCCTGGCTGCAGCTCCCTCAGCTACAGTAGGATATATCAATATTAAACGATGGAGATGTTATCTCTCCAGACCAGCTGTAGCGGCCCATTGTGTGAAACTGCACTTGCCTATTGTTTGATGACACAGCTGTACAAAACAATACAGCCTATATGCAGCCTGGCTGCAGCTCCCTTAGCTACAGTAGGATATATCAATATTAAACAATGGAGATGTTATCTCTCCAGACCAGCTGCAGCAACCCATTGTGTGAAACTGCACTTGCCTATTGTGTGATAGTGACACAGCTGTACAAAACATTACAGCCTGTATGCAGCCTTGCTGCAGCTCCCTTAGCATCTTACTTTTTCACACAGTGTCTTAAAGACAATTTAATAACTTAAAAAGAAGGTGCTCATCAAACCTGTCACAAATGAAGTTTACCACAAAACTCCAAGAACGTTATTTATCATTCCAGCTGTATGAAAACTTGTCCAATATATATCAGGGATCATTGTGCCTGTATAAATTAGTGGCCACCACCCTCCACTCAAACACAGCAGTTGACTGGACAATGACCATATTAATTGTTACTGTGAGTTTGGAAGATACTTCTTTCAACATGAATTAAATGTAATTAGCATATATGCTAAGATGCTTCCTCATACATTAATGCATGTCCTCGACATTCACTTGACACCTCACCGGTATAATTTGTTCAATGTTCGCATTTCGTGTTCTAATATTTCACATATTAATTGTTACTGTGACTGAGTTTGGAAAATACTTATTGAATCTGAGTTCAATGTATTAGCATATATGCTGAGATGCTTCCTCATACATTGATGCATGATCTCGAGTTCAATTGACACCTCACCGGGCACAAATTTTGTTCAATGTTTGCGTTGATGTTCTAATATTTCATACCAGTACTGCATCTTCATTCCTCCTTGCCCTAAATATTGTGTTGAGCTTTCGTGATATATATCTAAGACACTTAGTGCCCCTCAAGCGATGCGTAAGAAAATTAGGTGATCATTGAAAACAAATCTAGGATTTTCAAATCCAATCGACAGGTCTTGAAACCTTCTACTCTGAAACCGCAGAGAATATAAGCACCGCAAAGCAGTCTTAAAGGAGTGTTCCCCTTGACGATTTAATCAAAACCGACTTCTTGGGGAAAGATGCTTAACTTTAAACAAATTATTATATGGTATATAGATTGAATAAAAAGCTTGTTGTATAATCTTTCCTTTTCTCAAGAACCCTTTCTTTAAAGGAGACAGAGAACAACTGCCATCTTTAGCTTTACATGTACGTGAAGAGAAATCTGTAGCAAACGACTCCCTAAAGAAAGATCTAAGAAAAATCTTGCTCCATTTAGGAGATATATTATTAGCTCAGTGGTTAAAGCCGGTGCCTTCCAATCATAAGGTCCCCAGTTCGGGTCACTAATAATAATAATACTAATAATAAATAATAATAATAAGACTTATAATGCATACACACCACTCAAAGAATGTTCATGGTGCAATTAACAATTTGAAATGATACAAATAATACAAAACAATGACAGAAGAAAAACTTAATGGTTCAGGATTATGTAAGCTTTTGTCATTAAGTGGGATTTGATGCTCTTCTTAAAGTTAGAGAGAGTAGCTGCTTGTCTGATTTTTAAGGCGAGTCACTCCAAGATTAATGTACTGTATGTCATCCAGTTACAGAGTTGTTGACAATTGACAATTCATAATCATGGACGTTAAATATGAATCTAAGAGACTGACTTCGGTCAGCTTGCGGCTTTGATCAGCCAATGATGGCTTCTTTGCGAGTTCCTGCTTGCAGGAGGATCTAATATACGTACATACATACATATCCTAATTCAAAGTCGAGACTATTATCTTGTAAATCTGTGATGTCATACAGTGCAACTGCAGGATCTCAAACCTTTAACTTTCTCTTTCTCATTTCAAGGTAGAAATTGCTAACAGTGTTGAAGCTGAAACCAATTTCATCGCTAGGTCTTGAAAGCTAGGAGCCTTCAACATTTTACATTCAGCATTTGCAAAAACTGATATCAAAACAAAATGAAGAAACAAAGTAATTCACATTAACTTTGTAATGATTTTAAATAAAAGAAAAACATGAATTTTAGAATCAAGCACATGTGGCTGGATCATAATTAAACTTGATCAAGTCTAAGCTGCATTTGTGTTTATATAGAAATATCGTATCTTCAAAATGGAATAATGTATTAATTTTGTAGCTGATTGAGTAAGTTCTTTAATTGTTGTTATCACAGTTGGGATTCTGTGTCCAGCTTTAATATGCTATAAATACCAAAGCTTCCAACCAGCAAAATACATTTTGTTGAATGTACTTTGGGCTAGTACTTATACATACTGCATACAAAAGACATGCAAGTATATTGTACCTGTGTGGGCGGTGTAAATTAATATCAACTATTTATTACTCCTCTTTGCAAGACAATATGCTGCCATTGTTTTTTAATAACCCAATAAAACGTAAAGCACTTTGCACTTGACCTGATTCTTTTTATATGTATATTTATATATCCTTTACTGAAGGCCAAACTATTTATTTAGATTGCATGTACTCTATAACAGGCCGTGAGTAATAAACTTACTCCCAAATATGTTAACTAGTCTGCTAAAATTGTTTAAAAGGTTTCCAAACTAGTGTCCTGTGGGTTGAAACCACCCTTAACATTTACATGCATTCACCCACAATATTGATCATGACACTATTAAAAATATATATGTTTTCTACAGAAATATAAAGTGAATATCAAAACTGTAATATTGAGATCACACATATGGTAACATTAGTAAGAGTCCAGCTTGGCAACAGCTGCAATACTAGAGACCTTTCTTAAAAGGTCATTTTGATCACATTTGTATGCATTTGTATGATGAAGGCAAATCCGTCAATTTCTTTTTACTTCAAACATACATGTATCAAAATGGAAGTGAGGGGAGTTACAGGTTGCCTCAAACCTCAGAATATTTACTTGATTAATTCCGGTGGATTTCACCTTGAGCCAGTAGAAAAAAAAGGCACAGGCATTTTTGCTATGGGTAGACATTAGAAACAAAAACATGAAACTCAAAACAGAACTGTGGAAACTTGATTAGAAAGTGGATTTTTTAAACCATAGAACTGCCATTTCTAGAAAGTTGCTAACATTTTGAAATTTTGGGCCTGGGCAGCAGATGGAGACAGGGGGTGGGGGGGGGGGGTTGAGGGGTTGGGGCCATGGAAGGGGGACATAAAGGGTGAATTGAGAGTGATAGCCTGGGGAGAAGGGATACATGGGTTCTGTAAAAGGGAGAAGCAGTGTTTATTGTAACAAGAAATGTTTAAACAAAAGATGTACCAGGATTACCCGTACTAACTTATAATCTACATGAAGCTAAATTAACCGATGATTTTATTTCAGACCTCAACTTACCAACAAATTTTGCAATACTTGATTTTAATAATTGGAAGAATTTGATAATCATCCCCATACAATTAATTTTACTTTGTTAATACTGTTTACAATATACCAAGAATTAAGATATATAGTCCATGTATTTTCGATGTTTTTTTCTGGTTAGTTTAACAATTTTATCAACAACAATAAAACGATATTGTTTTTCTGAATTTTACGAGCGGAAGAACCCTTTAACATTCATCGGTGGAACTAAAAGTGTTTGAGAGGGTTCTTGATGATACCTAATATTGAGATTTCTTACGTCTTCAAGATTTGTTTTAACTTCGAAATTCGGCTTGTTGCTTTCCCACTTGTGGGCCCAAGTCAGGATGTTAGCCATTGCCATGAAAGGTAAACATGTCGGAACGGGCGTTGCTTAGCAACTGGGAAAACAACTACTCCAATGCACCTGCTTACACATAGCTAGCAATTAATATCAAGCCTTTAGGTTACATTGTTGGTAACCAAATCTGAAATCATTTTACACCATCCTCGTCGCCATTTTTAGTTTCGCTTTCCTTTCCTTATGTTTTTTCTTCTTTTTCTTGCGGAGATAGAGAGAGACAGGGAGAGAGAGAAGATTGGTCCCCCCCTAGCACTTTCACTGTTGAAAACCAAGCTCGCGTAGTCTATATATGCTTTAGCCAAATAATAATTATGTGAATAAGTTAATATTGAACGGAAGCTAAAAGTACCAGCAGAATGAGCTGTAGAAATCACCAGATAGGCTACATATCATTATTCACAGCATTATAAATTAATGTTAAATCTGCTCATTCTCTACAGCGGGTCCACTCGATTCTTTGAAACTATAAAACCGAAGACTGAACCATCGAACAACCATTTGTAAACCACTGTCCTCCTTCCTGGCCACCTCATTTTAATATTTTTTCATTTTTTTTCTTTAATGCATCCCTCACCCATCTCTTTCCAACCCTTTTTAATAAAAATCTTCTTTAATTCCTCTCTTTTCAACTTTTATCTTTTATTCACTTAAATTCTTTCCTGTAATTGAAGGTTTCTGTTTTTTTTTTGTTTTTTTTTGGGGGGGGGTTTCTTTTATGGTCACTAGCTGTGTTGCCCCTGTTTGCTAGTGGCCTTATTCATATATGTTTTTTGGCTTTTCCTTTATGGTCACTAGCTTTGTTAATCCTGCTTTCTAGTGGTCTTATTCATATATAATGTTCTTTGCTTTTCTTTATGGTCACTAGAATTTTTAATTGTTTTCTAGTGGCATTATTCATATATAATGTTCTTTGCTTTTCTTTATGGTCACTAGAATTTTTAATTCTGTTTTCTAGTGGCATTATTCATATATAATGTTCTTTGCTTTTCTTTATGGTCACTAGAATTTTTAATTCTGTTTTCTAGTGGCATTATTCATATATAATGTTCTTTGCTTTTCTTTATGGTCACTAGAATTTTTAATTCTGTTTTCTAGTGGCGTTATTCATATATAATGTTCTTTGCTTTTCTAATATGGTCACTAGAATTTTTAATTCTGTTTGCTAGTGGTCTTATTCATATATAATGTTCTTTGCTTTTCTTTATGGTCACTAGAATTTTTAATTGTTTTCTAGTGGCATTATTCATATATAATGTTCTTTGCTTTTCTTTATGGTCACTAGAATTTTTAATTCTGTTTTCTAGTGGCATTATTCATATATAATGTTCTTTGCTTTTCTTTATGGTCACTAGAATTTTTAATTCTGTTTTCTAGTGGCATTATTCATATATAATGTTCTTTGCTTTTCTTTATGGTCACTAGAATTTTTAATTCTGTTTTCTAGTGGCGTTATTCATATATAATGTTCTTTGCTTTTCTTTATGGTCACTAGAATTTTTAATTCTGTTTGCTAGTGGTCTTATTCATATATAATGTTCTTTGCTTTTCTTTATGGTCACTAGAATTTTTAATTGTTTTCTAGTGGCATTATTCATATATAATGTTCTTTGCTTTTCTAATATGGTCACTAGCTTTGTTCATTCTGTTTGCTAGTGGTCTTATTCATATATAATGTTCTTTGCTTTTCTTTATGGTCACTAGAATTTTTAATTGTTTTCTAGTGGCATTATTCATATATTATATAATATATTTCAACAGTAATCTACATCATGAAATTGTCGGTTTGATAGCTGCATGAGAAATAAATTCAAACTCAAAACTGAATTGAACGGATTTGAAATGTAATACTGTTATGAGAAACACGCTCAGACTAGATATTTCAATTTAGGGCATCCAATTATTCTTTTGAGTTAAATCGGCCGACAAATGAACCTCGTTGTGGAAAACAGGTTGAAGTTTTCACGTTTTTATTTTTTATTTTGATAAAACATTTCAATCAAAAAGTATGTGACTGACAATAAATTGAATGCTCATTTTTATGTCACCGCATGAAACAGGATGAATGAAAATCCTTCATCGGTGACAAGCATTTGGAGACTTCATTCTGAATTTAAAAAAAAAACTGTCACGCTCCTTTGCTGGGCCTGATTTTCCAAGATCTTCTTACAGATTGAAGATGGACAAGAAAAGAGAAAAAAAAGAAGAAGGAGAAATAAGGAAAAAAAAAAACAACTTTCCTCAAAAATAACCTGAAATGCTTTGAGGTCATAGTGGAGGATCCCCAAAGGTATCTATAAAGATTACGGCTTCTAATTACTGTCATAATAGATTTACACTGGGGACATCGAGTGGTGACGTCTTTTGGGAAGAAGTTTAATCTAATCGTAGTAGTTCATTTGGAGGAGGCGGTCTTGTCCCAATATAAAGTTAAATTCATTATTTGATCCTCCTAGCACAAATAGCAGAATGAATTGCGTAATAATATTGGACTAAATTTTTCATAAATCTGTGGTATATATGGCATGATATTTACCTTGGTGGTGGTAGCACGCCTCACCAACATGGAACAATTTATCGTGAACGTGACAAATGCTGTATATATGTTACTATTTTCAACCCCAAAAATTGGAACAGAACTAAATATCTATCGCACAAGCTTCAAAAGATTTGTGAACTAATGTCAATAGCGAATACATTTAATTTGTTTTAAAATATTGGATCAGACAAATGCTTTAACTATGTACATTAACTACTTTTAGTTTTAAATTGACATTATCTAAGGTATACATTCATTAATATACCAGTATCTAATAGCTTGGTAATCAGTGCAATGTAATTATCACATAAAGATACAAAGGGCAGCTCTTTGAAATAACTAAAGAGTAAACATCCTGGAGGATTAACGAGTGTTAAACTAATCAGCCGACTAATTGCATACGACTGATATAACAAAAGATAAAAAAATGTTGCTGTCACAGGTCATGTGTGAGGCGTGAATATTATTTTAATGAACTGTAGGCATTTTAATTATTGTACGATTAAAAAAAAAAAAAAAAGTTTCTTTTCTTTGATTTGATTGTGACTATGACAACTGTTAAATTAAAGAAACGTGCCTGCATTGACAATTAAATTCTTTTAATCAAATGGAATAATGTTTTATTTAATACTATCTGCACATGTTTTTTCTTGTGAACAAAGTTGTGGTATGTACAGTTTCAAATTAAGCCCATTTTACTTGTTCACAATTAAGGAAAATGCAACCTGGGGTATCATCTGATAAAAGGGTGATCAACTTGGTAGTGTGTCAATGCTCACATACTGTACTGGTGGGGAGAATCCTAACCCCACACAGCCAATCAATATTGTAGTGTGAATGCTCACATACTGTACTTGCGGGGAGAATCCCAAGCCCACACGGCCAATCAATATTGTAGTGTCAATGCTCACATACTGTACTTGCGGGGAGAATCCCAACCCCACACTGCCAATCAATATTGTAGTGTGTCAATGCTCACATACTGTATTTGCGGGGAGAATCCCAACCCCACATTGCCAACCAAGACTGTCAATGAGCACATAGGCTACTGTACTTGAGGGGAAAGTCCCAACCCCACAAACATTGCCAATCAAGATTGTAGTGTGAATGCTCCAGGGATCACACAACCCAGGATCCATGGTTGCCCTCATTGCAACTCCACATAAACATGAGTGAGTCTAAAGGCGGGTACGATGTATAGTCCTGTACTAGCTAGCTAATTGATTTGAAAACGATAACTGTGACTATTTTGCTCCATGAATTAACAATTGGTCAATTTGACATATTGGTCCAGTCCACCCGTTCTCGAAACTGAGCTCAACTTTAATGGCTCCCCCCCACCCCCCAAGAGGGCACAAGATCCTCATCTCCCTTCCGTTCCCAAATTATGTGAATAAGGCCTAAGTGACTAAATTATTCGGCATGGAACAGCTGCTTTCATTTTCTCATTTCTTTCTCAACACTCTCTTTAATTTTGATCTGATTGATTGAATTTCAGTCCTAATTGCTGAAAATTAGCAGTAAAACCTATCAAACAGATTGCAAATTATATTCCCTGAAAAAAGATGTCTTTGCTCCCCTGTCTGGAGGGGGTACATTAACGGATTTCCCTGTTTCCCTTTCCTCTGTGAGCAACAGAGTCCTAGGTTTGTTCATCAAGGAGAGTGATAATTATTCCCTGAGGGAGCATAGACATGTGATATATTAAAGTGGCATATATATTTATATTATAAATATGCCATCAAAAACATCCTAAAGTTCATTTATTGAAATGTGATGACAGATATCATACATGCAAACAGACTGATCATTTTCTTTCAAATTATTATTGCCGGGTGGGTGAATTGATTAAAATTATAGTCATGTGACGTTAAAATATATCACATATCAGCTGTATGAAATTCTAAATAATGTAAAAATGAAAAAATAAAAAGTAACCATCTGTAGCAAATCTGAAGCAGTAAACATTTTTTTTTAAATGATTGTAAATATTTGGACATAATTTGACGCTGGAATCCCATATCAACTTACGTGTCAACTTTATCGAATTGGACAAAATGAAAATGGGTCTTTAAAATTATGATTCATTTCAGTTTTGGAAGTTATTCATTTAACTTAGTTGCTTATGAATATTTTACTCAATTGGTGAAAATTGCTAGCCATTTTTTTTTGTGTGCATATATGCTTAATTATGAGTGAAATTTAATAATATCTCAAAGGAATTCATCAGCCTACATTGCTTTAATATTAGAAACCTCTGGAGACAGAAAACTTTTTCGATCAAAAAACCAAAAGAACATTTGTTGCCTGACTGATACTACATCAGGAGAATATTGTTAAGCAACAGGGCCCCAGGTCAAAACATAAGGAGAACAAGGACCTTCTACAAGTGCAGTTAATATTGTATAATGTATAAGCTAGGCTACACCCAGTTGGGAACATTTTTCCTTCACTAAACTCTCAATGTCTTGCTCCAAGAACTTGTATTGTCAGTATGAGTAGTATGAATATCATGTTTCTATCAGATAAAGGTTAGGAGCTGTTTGTACTGTCAATACCAGTGCTTTGAAGCATGATATGGGAGGATAGTATAGAGTGGTAATAGCATGAGGAAATTGTCCCCCAACTGGCTGCCTAGAGGCTATTGCCAGATCATGAATATTCATAGCTATTACATCATTTCTACTTTAGCTGGTATCCACATGTATATCATGAATTGCAGATATATTGGGCCCAGCTACATATGGACAAGTTTCAGATAACATTACAATCTTCCTCAGTCTTGGATTACTTCAATTTTTACAAGATAAAAGCAGACTTCCGTCCGAACGCTCTGTTATAAAACATGAATGTAATAACAGAGAAAAATATGTCTTGTGAATATTAAAATGCAGATGATCAGTTGTCTGATGATCGCTGAACGAGTGAAACTCTGAGTAACAACTACTAGTGTTCCACTAGTCTCAACCTCTATCGGCCTATATATATATTTATATGTAGACTCTGAGTAATAACTACTAGTGTTCCACTAGTCTCAAGTAGTCTCAACCTATGTATAAACTCTGAGTAGCAACTACTAGTGTTCCACTAGTTTTACTTGAACCTATTTATTAATAAAGTCTGAGTAACAACTACTAGTGTTCCACTAGTCTCAACTAATTCTCACCTATACTTTGCTCTGTCTACCAGACATAGAGCACTCTGTGCCAAGATAGACGCCAACCAACCAAAGGTGTATACATGTAGCGTGCCAACCACTAATTGCAACAATTGTTGGTTCGTGCGTAACGTATCTTTCCATCTGTTTACGCCGATGAAAGTACATGCAGCTCGTATTTGCTGGTATAGTCCCTCTGAGAAACTAAACCGACGCTCTCTTTGTGTCTTTCGGAACAAGACCGAAAGTTGACTGTACTACTAGATGACCATCCTCAATATTAATGATATCAATGTTTGTGTGAAACTGTAAATTGTTGGCGTCTTGTTTATGTCATGCAAATTTTTTTGAAGTTATACAAAGTTTGCATTTGTACAGATCTATGAACTTTTGAGACTAACAAATTTTGTGCATCACATGCATAAAAATTGATGACAAATTACTTGTTTTCGCATTTGCGGAGAAAAAATCATTCCAACTTTCACATCGTGTGTTGTCACATGCAAGTAAATGTTTGTTAATGTTTCGTCTTGTTTTATAATCACATAATCTCGTTCAAGCGGTCTTTCTCTGCAAATGGATAAAAACTACAGGGGAGCTGAAAAATGTATTCATCTTCTTCATCTAGATAGAAAAGCAAAAGACACAACATTTAGATCCACCAGGATTTCCTTACTAAATCCGATGTTATAAGACAAATATCTAAAGTTTACTTTAAACTGTAACTTTAGGGAACGATGCATCTCGGTTGGAGCTTTTGGATGGTGAGTCTGATCATTTTGGGAATAGTAGCTAAAAAAAAAAAAAAAATTCTTTATAAGCTTGAAATAAGAAGTACTGCATACTGTAATTCCATAAATTTACATAATCAGCCACCAACCCCTCTCCCAATCTCTCTTCACTTGTTATGATAACTGGCAAGATGAAGTTGAATCTTCAAGACTGTTTCCACTGGTTTAATTTAAAAGTGAAAGCTTAGGAGGACTAGGGGGGGGGGGGGAGGGGGCTGGAAAGGGAAAGAAGGACTAATTTTCTAGGGAAGGGGTTGACAGGAGTCTTTTAATTTTGTCATTTTTAGCCTGTTGTTATTCAGAGCAGTACTAACATATTTTCTATAAATTAATTTCGTGTCAAACATGTTTTCTCTTTCTTAATTTAGAAAATATGAAATATATTTAATTCATTCACTTACATATATTTATTTACTTTGGCCAGATACGTATAAACATTATATTAGGGGAATGGGTGAACAGGATCTAAACAATTCAAAATACCACTCAAACTTGGTTAAGCTAGAAGCTCAATATCTTTTATATACGCCAACAATAACAGGAAGAAATTAAGGAAAGAAAATTCATACTCGACACGAAAAGGAAAACAATTTTTTTTAATATGTTAGCACTCACACGGAGAAAGGAAACTGCAACACCACGTACTCCTTGACGTCGTAAACTTCAACACAAACCGATAAATGAATTATTTCTTTGCTTTCATATTCTAAATTTAACTCGACTTAGAACTGGTCATTGATAGTACAATGCCCCTAAAAATATACTACAAAGTCAGATATAAACTGTCATATGTCAACGATCAAATTTCAACAAGCCATTATGATTGCCTGAGCTATGAAAAGTATCTATATTTATATCGACGATGAAACGTTCCACTGCTTTGTTTGAAACACTCCTTAATGTCTCGGAAAAATTTAGAGCCAGAACAGAGGCTATTTAGTTAGGAAAATACCTTTTTGAAGACTACCAGCAACTTTTAGAGTTCTAAAATTTGTGACCATAATATGGATGATCTTTAATAATCTAGCTTAAAGGATATCATGTTGTTACTGGATTTCGAAATCCAAAGCATTTGGCATACTTGTTCAGGAACGTTAATCAAGAAGCATATTAAGATGAAGCAGCTGTGGTTTTATTAATTAATTAATTAACACATGGCATTTTATATCATTATCCAAAAAAAAAATCCATACAGTTAATTAAGTAATTTTACTCTCTGATTTCGTCCATCAAAATTAAGAATGATGGATGACTTTTTGTTTGAAAACCTACAAAACACATGTTTTATGTTGTAACTGACCCACCAAACCTAATCTGAACAAGAGCATGTCAAGACTAGACCAATCACTGTAGTAGCAGAATGGTCAAAAGATTGAGTTTTGCGCTAATGTACACTATCCAAGAAAAAACTCAAACAGAAATCACTTTACTATCTGCAAACGTTACTAAGTACAATATATATAGTCACAGGCTGTGAAAGCCTCGAGTGTAATAAAGCCGTCGAATAGATGGAAAAGTGTATTATTTGTCTAACATTTCTGCGTTGGTACACCTTGAACGTTATAACCTTTGCAAACACTGTGTCGATAAAGTCTCTCTGAACCATTGGAAGTATTTACCTATGGACCGAGAGCGATTGTTAAATCAATTATCCCAATCGGCTGGAGGCACGTGGAAACAATCGCTGACGAAGGGCTTCGTTAAGAACCCTTCAGCGATTTGGATAATTAAAATGATACATTCGGTGGCTGTATCATGCATGAATCATAAAGCATTCCAAGCTAAGAGAGCTAGTTATCAATATTCACCAAAACAAGAAAGCTATCAGATATTTCTCTTTTCCATTTTATTTTTTTGGATTTAGTCTCTAAAGCTCAACATGTGTCCTTGATTAGGGGGAAAGATTGAAATAGAGGAAAGAGTGGGTTTTTTGGATTATTTTCATAACTCACCTGCAAACAAATTGTCAGTGACTGTAATTATGACAAAACACCTGGGCTATTAATTTGAATAATACTTCCTTTCAAATACAATGTTTGTTGTTACATTAATAATCTGAAATAATACAAATATCCTTAGAGGAGAAGCAACTCCAAACATTATCTTGAGCTTAATATTTGGAGCTTAATATCTGGAGTGTTAGCTCAGTGGTTAACGCCGGTGCCTTTCAATCATAAGGTCCCCGGTTCGAGTCACTCCCAGATTAATGTATGTCGTCCAGTTACAGAGTTGTTGACAATTAACAATTCATAGTCATGGACGTTAAATATGAATGTAAGAGACTGACTTCTGTCAGCTTGCGGCTTTGATAAGCCAATGAGGCTTCTTCGCGAGTTCCTGCAAGGATCTAATACATACATACATTTGAAATATATCCTATCCAACCCTCCCCGCCCACCCCCCCCCCCCCCACCTTTCAACCCCTGTGCTTTGCAATGAAACAACTGCCATTTTCATTAGATCATGTTAAGAATTTAAATACTTACGATTCAGCATAAATTTGCATATATGAATAAACATAATAATACAGGATGAAAACCAAAAACCAAATGCTAGCATAGTCGTTGTATTTAGACTTAGTTTTCGGTTCAGCCTTGCATATATGAAGGAACATTATAAGACTGATTTTTCCACATGGAATAAGATTTTGGGTGTTTGGAGGCTCCAGGATGTTTACTTTATTGCAATAAACGCTACCACACTGACCCTGCAAAACCACAAACGGTCTCATTTGCTTCTCCCTTTTAGCTCGGTTAGAAAGAAAGACAAGATTGTTATTCTTTAACCGACGGCTATCAATGAAAGTGGATCACGGAGAACTTGCATATACAGGAAACAATTGACCACTAAACAATTAACACCATCGAAAGGAAATGATTATATAAACATTAATCAAAGAAAAAAGAAAAAGAAAGTATGTCCGTGTATATATATATATATATATATATATATATTATATATATATATATATATATATATATATATATATATATATATATATATATATATATATATATATATATATATATATATACATACATATATCTAAAGTCAAATCAAATTTGCATTCTAACGTTTAATCAAAACTACAGTATGTAATGTTTCCCGAAAAATTCTTTGTAAATACTTTTGGTTTTATGTTGATTCATCCTGTCTGAGCAAAATTTGGCAATTTCTTTTACAGAGCTATTAACCTTTTTGATATATTGCAAGGCTTTAAATATCAATTGAACTAATTAACAGGTGATGGTTTCGAGAGAAATTATCTCTGCATGCCTGGTACGACATATCCTACTACCACCAGTCCTACTTGACAAAGTCAAGATCAAAGTACGGTCCATGAAAGCAACTATAAACTAGTCTTCATGTATCTAACATTACCAGTTCATGTATCTAACATTATCTAACATTACCAGTTCATGTATCTAACATTATCTAACATTACCAGTTCATGTATCTAACATTATCTAACATTACCAGTTCATGTATCTAACATTACCAGTTCATGTATCTAACATTACCAGTTCATTAGCCAATATAGCAGTCATTGAGCTTGAATACAGAAAGTTAACATATATATCAAACTGGAAAAATGCAACACATATATATATTAAAAACTTCAAGAAAAAAATAGTGGAATGTGATTGATACAAGTATATCGGTTCTGACTGTTAGTAATTGACGACATACAGCTGAATCATATATAAAGAACCTGTATGTATGAGCAATCATGTGTTCCGTCTATGATCAGGGACGATTTCAAATGCCACCGTGGAGCTCTCGTTCGTAAACGAAGGCTTGCGTTCAACCGTGTGTTGCAATTTTAAGTCCCTGCAAGTACTACCATCATATGGTTTAATTCCACTCCAGGACACAAGCTTTGGTGATCGACCATGTGTGGCGATAACTTTATGACCGTTGTTCTACCGTGACGTACATGTACTGTATGTATTTATTTCATCTCCATCTAGAAAATGCAATTCTCAAGGATATCAAAATTAATTCCTCTAAACACTGTACTTAATCCAGGACTTGAAACAGTCATCTTACCACGTTTGGAAAATCTTTGACGAAACAAAATTTACAGAGAAAAATATAAAAAAATATGCTGCAATAAACGGGAATGATCAATTAGCTTATAGACTGGTGCATGACTAGGATCGAAATTCATTTGGACGGAAAACAAGAAAAAAAAAACAAATTAAACATATTTCTAAATTAAAGTCTTCTGGTGTCAGGTGGTTTTGTTTAGAAGGGTATCTCAACAGCTTACGTATGTGATAGCAACCATTAACATTCACCATGGTTGATCGATGATGAGGGGAACGTGAGATGTAACATGCTTCACCGTTTCTCCCAGGTAGACATTTCTCATTTCATCACGTCCCTCCCGTCCAGGGGCAAAGTTATTAGTTCTCAGAAAATACAAAAAAAACATCTCGCAAATATTCTGTTTTTGCTGCCTGCTCTGGGACATGGAGTTTATACGTAGGCTGATATACTCCGACAAGTTTAAAATGGGAAAGTTGTTTATTGTAACTCATAACAATGGACAATTTAAATGTCTCGTATTCAGTTGGCATGATCAATTTTATTTTCATGAACGAGGGAAACGAGTGTACATGGCTTAAATTTCAGTCTTGCTAAATAACCGTCAGCTATCGAGATGTCAAAACTACAGGTATTTTGTCTCAGAGCTTCATGGAGTTTGGTTCTGGTGCTCACATGTGTGTGCTAGTCATGTAAATTTGTTCAAAGGTGGTGGTTGTTGAGATGAAATTTAAGTCATGTTAACCATATTGAAGGCTTTCCCCCGATATGGGCAAGATTGTGTTTACCATATAGGATGTGTCTCTAAGGTGACTCAAGGGTGGTGTGAAAAGGAAGGAATATGGTAATTTATACAATAAATGTGCACATTTCTTTTTTCTGAAATATATTCCTTGGATATTACTTTTCTATGGTGCTTAATTTGATGAATTTGTCAGTCATTTTTCAACTGTTCAACAAAAGTTAGAACTATATCTCAGTTCAGGAAGCAATTGTGCTTTGTTTTACTATATTCAATCAGTGCATGGTATGACAAGTGAGGTTAGGGGTAGAGAGCTAGGGGGAGAGGGGAGGGGAGGGCTAGGGGAGAGGGGAGGGGGAGGGAAGAGTGGAGTGAGAGAGAAGGATTCAGTTTAGTTAGAACTTTAAAAAACACTGATTTATAAGTAGTTTCTCATTGATAGTGTAACTGCATGGGTATCTGTTAATTATCTCCATACTTCAAAATTTATCAAAAAAGACCGCAAGGAAATAAAATAAAATTTATGCCAATAACTAGATGTAAGATGGTCAGCTCTTACATAAAGTTTTCTTTTGTACTATAGTTTTTCTTGTATATTAGTATTAGTGTACAGTGCTCACTGTACAGAGGGCTATGCATTTGTACAGTGTGTGTATTTGTATGTTGTCTTGTGGTAGTGAAAAGGGGGATTAAAATCTCTCATTCTGGGTTGCTAAGCAACTATCTTTGTTCTTCCTGGAAATTAGCCCTCACAGGAAATGGGGTCTGTGTATATATATTATAGGAACAAAGGGAGTTTTGAGGGTACAGTATAGGGAATTAGGCAGTTGGCCATAAGTATTGGAGTAAGACAGTTGCACAAGAGGAGATATATAGTTTTAATGCTGGATAGTTTGTTTTAAACCTTAATTTACAAAATCAAGTTACTGTAGTCCTTATCATTTTATGGAAGGAGTCATATTCACCTGACAGTCTGGGACATTATTTACTATAAAGAATATTATTTACTTAGAGGATATAATTTTACCATAAAGGATAGGCCGGGACACCATTTGTTATAACTGACATTATTTTACCACAAAGGATATATATACACATTATTTTACTGGAGGATAGCCTGGGACTCTATCGCTTATTAATTAAAGGACACTATTTCGTTGGGATCAGACATTAAACCATTTATCTGTTCAACTCTTTACCGATGTCGTGGAATACTGTATCTGATGTCGTGGAAGACCTGTATCTGATGTCACCAGCACGCCAACTCACCAGAACGGATTTATAAATTAAGTGTACATATTTACTTTACTTTTGGGTGCGCACCTCACTACTGTAAGTTGTTTTACATATAATTCTTTGACTGGGCCCAGATCAGCTGTACTGTATATTGTTTGTTGTTCATAATTATATTTTAATTTGATCCAATCCAGTTGAGTTTTCTATTTTTTTTTGTGTCTTGCTCTGTGTTTGGTCTTCACACCAAACCCAGAGTTCTCTGATCAAGAAAAACACTTATTTTTCAGTAGCAAACACCCTTACATATATATGTAGGAATTAATAAAAAATAACCTAAACTTTCCAAAGTTTACTTCTAACATCTAATTGTAGAGTGTGACAATAACAACAGTACCTTTGGAAAATTTACAGAACACTTTACAAGTTTACAGTACACAATTAACTTTATACTGCCTGGAAAAATATTGAGATATAATAATTTTTGGCTATGATATGAAAACCTAACATTTGAAAGATAACAAATGACCCAAGACAAATCTTAAAATAAATTTTCTTCATTTATAAGCAAATTTCATACATTTTCTTTCGAAAATATTTACACTAAACATGTATAGTAACGAAGGTATTCGCATTCATCGTCCTTCATGTATTTAACATCTCGGCAGTTTACCTACGTCCTCGGGAGAACATAAAAGGGTAAATGATGTTTGCTTTGTGACGCTTTGTGACGCAGTTACTTTTCAAACTTTAACCCAGCCATGACGGTCTCAAATGCGTCATCTCCTATCAGGTGAGGGAGAAAGTTCATTTCGATGTTAAATATTAACTGAATAAAACCTGGCTGCCATTTCCCAGTTTTTTTTTTTTTTTACCAGAAAGGTCATAGTTTTGGTAAAAGAATGAATCACCATCCCCATCCGTTACAAAAGAGCAATTAAAGTTTTATATACATATCAGCAAAAGAAAAACACTATATATACGAAAGAGAGAAGTGTTGGGGTTTTTGTCCATTGAGAGCGACTGAATACGAAATCACCTTCTTCATCAAACTTGACGTAAATGGGTTCAAAGTGTACTGCATCGGGGGGGCGGCGTATAATCAAGACAGGGAAAATCTTAGCTGGCCATCAGAAACCCAAAAATTATTCGTCATTGTCACGGGGATAATAAAACGTGTTGTTTACCAAGTATGTGCAATTTGTTATAGAGAAATATCTACAAATTAAAGCAACATACAAGTATGTATATAATTTCAATTAAGCAAAATTAATAAAAGCAGAGCAATTTAAAAGTACAGCCCAGGTGAAGAAGTAAGGAAGGAATACTGCTTTATGTTTGGGTATAAATTACCAACAACACTGTTAAGTGAGTGTTACAGAAAAACTTGAAGATGCACAGGGTGAGTAGCTAGGGAGGGCCTGACCACTTCTGAAATTATTTCGGACACTTAAAATTAGCTGCCAAGGTAAATTTTGCTCTAAACAAGTAACAAATATATTGTAACATGTGATAATTAAACAACTGGGTACAGTTCCAGCCATAGGCATAGGAGGTGAGGGGGGGGGGTTGGGGCTGGAGGGGGGCTGCTTCCCCCCAACCAAATCTTTTTGTGAAAATTTGGGCAATATGCTGAGAATTTTTCGGTCACCCACTGAAAGAAAAATAACTTGCAATGTGTTTTTCAATGGTTAAACTTATGTTATTATGATCATTGTAACGACTTCCCCAATAATTCAAACCAATATGGAAGGGTAATAACACGGAAAATGATGGTATGTTATTGGCATGTGATTTAATAACCGATGAATGCCTAAATGATATGCACATTAACATGTCAACGCGAGGAGCGTGTGAAAAACTTTGGTTTTATTTTTCGAGCAAGACGTTACAGCCCCCCCCCCCCCAAATCAAATAGGCTCCTACGCCTATGGTTCCAGCTGTATAGACTCCTCCCCTCCCTGCCCCACAATTTTTTTTTTTTATGGTTTCTGAATCTGTCAGTCACTTGAAGGCTATCTAGAGGCATCACTGATACATATTTACACAAATCTGTTGCATAAATTGTTTGATCAAGTGTGCAAGTTTAATATCTAGAGGTACTTTACTGTTATGTATTAATTCAAAACTGTTGCATAAATTGTTTGATCAAGTGTGTAAGTTTAATATCTAGAGGTATCACTGTTTAATATGTATTAACACAAATCTGTTGCATAAATTGTTTGATCAAGTGTGTAAGTTTAATATCTAGAGGTATTTTACTGTTATGTATTAATTCAAAACTGTTGCATAAATTGTTTGATCAAGTGTGTGAGTTTAATATCTAGAGGTATCACTGATATGTATTAACACAAATCTGTTGCATAACTTGTTTGATCAAGTGTGCAACTTTAATATCTAGAGGTATTTTACTGTTATGTATTAACTCAAAACTGTTGCATAAATTGTATGATCAAGTGTGTAAGTTTAACATCTAGAGGTATAACTGTTTAATATTTACACAAATCTGTTGCATAAATTGATTGATCAAGTGTGTAAGTTTAATATCTAGAGGTATTTTACTGTTATGTATTAACTCAAAACTGCATAAATTGTTTGATCAAGTGTGTGAGTTTAATATCTAGAGGTATCACTTTTCAGTATCTACAGCTAAAACACCTGTAGCTAAAACAACTTGTCTCTCAGAGTTTCCCAGTTGTGTGTAAGTTTAATATCTAGAGGTATAACTGTTTAATATGTATTTATACAAATCTGTTGCGTAAATTGATTGATCAAGTGTGTGAGTTTAATATCTAGAGATATCACTGATACTGTATGTATTAACACAAATCTGTTGCATAAATTGTTTGATCAAGTGTGTGAGTTTAATATCTAGAGGTATCACTTTTCAGTATCTACAGCTAAAACACCTGTAGCTAAAACAACTTGTCTCTCAGAGTTTCCCAGTTGGGGTTGGAAATTTTAGAAATAATTCTATGCTTCTGATTTTGAGTTTCCTAGTTCACAACATTTCAGTTGCATGTATACTTCTTTAATTTCTTATACATGTACAACCTGCAGATCCAGAACTAGACACACTAGTAATTCTTGAATCAATAGTGACTAATTTGGGGTGCAAAGTACAAGTACAATTCTTTTGCCCTTTATTACATCATAATGGAGTACTTGAAAATTCAAGGATATGAGTCACATGTAACATAGAATAATTCTTAAATGTCTCTAAAGATAGTAAAAATAAATTAGAAGGGACACATCTAGATCGTGCAAGGTACACTTTTTATGAAGTCTCTACCAAGATTAAGAGCCTGGCCACTAAAAGAAAAACAGATCTTTAACTTCGCCAATCCACTCTCAAACCTGGTCTTGTTACATTGAGACTGTCACAGTGTGACCGTGACATTGTCACCTCTAACGGGAAGTATCGCGAGTCCCCCGGGAAAGCGAACAACACATGATCTTAGCCAAGATGTGTGTGTCCATTTACACAGTTTAAAATATGCTAGTTAGAGTCAGGACTGAGACCCCTAAAGTGGACAGGTTGGTTCTGATAGTGTAAACAGACAAAATAAATAATATTTTGATAAGGATGTATTATTAGAAACAAATGAAAAAATTAATGGTACTTTAGAGTAGAAATCAGCCTTATCTCCATTGCCATCAATTCCTCCCATCAACCTCTTGACAATTGGCAATTTTGAACTGATGATTTTTGTATGCTATCATTAGAAGATTCCTGCTGGTAGCTATTGGACAACTGTTAATATTGAATACTCTATATCCACTCTATGTGCACAGTACACGTAAGCAGCACACGCAAACTGTTCCTAGTCAGGTAATATTATTAAATACTGCCTATGTGGTAGCCGTAACCATCCAAAAGTACAGTATGAACAAGTTCTGATCTAATTCGGAAAAGAAAAAATTAAAGGTTTGTACTTTTAGATCTGGTTTCTACGCGTAGACACAGAAATAACATAGCATTTGGAGCTTAATCCAGCGCAAAGTACATCCAACTTAGATGGCTCAAGATTAAATTGAAATTGACTCTTTCGAAATCAAAGAGAAAAGATATCGGCTTATTTCGGCGAGGGTTGATCTTGAGAAATACCAGCACACATGTTGACTCTAGACTTAGTTAACGGGAAACCTGACTTCCAGAGGTTCTAATTGGTTCAATAGGGCGACGAACTTTTTTTTCTTTTGTTTTTACGAAACCTCCGCCTGTCATGACGATGTAATTAATGTTGGAAATTTGAGGACTAAAATACGTCATAAATCTGTTAGCTAATGACTCATAAAATACATGCCTGAATGTTTTAAGCGAATTAGACTTGAGTACACCAGTCACAAACAGTGTGGAAAATTGAAAAGTACCATAAATGCACATAAAAGTAGTAAAAAAGGTGGATGGCTTGAGCAGTGACTTTTGTCTACTGATTTGACGCTATATAAGTCTCATTTATTATTATTATTATTAACGATGCAAAGTAGAATGACATATGGCTTAACAGCTCCTTTAATTAACGCAGGGCTCGGGATTGACTTGCAAAGGAATGACAGATTAAAAAAACCTCACAATGTAACAACAGTAATAGATTGAATTAAAATTATATGCGGCTCAGAGATATTCAGATATTCAATATATATATGTAGGGCCATTGAAAAACTGAACAAAAAGGAAAGGTTTATTTCCTAAAATAATATAATGTTCCTGTACAAATAACAAAATAATTTGTGAATTTATGCAAGAACATTGCAATGGTATCTTTACATCAGATTTGGCCAATAAATTGAAGCAAAACTGGCATTTATATTGCAAGTCAAAGCTAAAATCCCATTTTTATTAAAAAAGTATCTCTGAATCAAGTTTAGTAATTTAACTTCATAGCCTATACATTATAGAACAATTGACTCATTGATGGTGTGTGAAGATTTGTAGTGATTACATATACATCAGCACACCAGGGCAAATTTGTAATGATCGTCCAGTTATCCGGTCATCCAAGACGACCCAAATTTCTGTTCAGTCAACTAAAATCGGCTTTAATTTATTTACTTTTCACATCAAATTCAGATTGTATTGTAAACTAGGGTGAAATACCAAACATAACCAGTGGTAGCCTAGGCCTGTGATTTACCAGAAGGGGAATTCTACTGGCCCAATTAGCTATAGGGTGTTCTATTCACCAGTTAACCTTCACATCTATCCCACAGTGTGCATATTGATCAATTTATGGATCAATTTATTGATTTTTTTGCTAGATTTTCTTTTGGACGACAAATTACAGTGAGGCCTGGAAATCCCAGGGAAAACCAGAAAGATACTCAGAACTTGCCCTGCATTATAACTGTCACGCCTATTCAAGTTTTCAGGCTTTGTTTTTCAAAAATTTTAGCCACTGTCCAAAAATACACCAATCCCAAGAAAAAGGGTAACTCACTAAAAATAAAATTCCAACTGACATTAACCTACTGAACCAAACCAAAAAGGATGATTTAAGTTTATACTGGCAGAAAAATGCACGTTTTGCGTTTTAATTTACTGGCAAATCGCAAAATCAACTGGTATTTAGCTAGTTAAAATAGCTTGAATTTCCAGGCCTGGTATTGTTGCTTGGACTTATAAGCTCTCAACACTCATGGATTTTATTCTCATACTACTTGTACTAAGGGTTTTATTATAGGTGATGCATTCTTAGCCTATAGGCCTTAACTTGAGTTAAAAAGCCTTGTCTTTGTACTAAGTTCATGTTCATGCATCAAGAGAAATTCTTAAAGTGTATAGTCATGCTGATGTACTCCTATTAGCATTAATTACATTTGTATGGTCATATGCTATTACAGTGAACAAATATTCCATAATCCATATTAAACAATGTATTAACAACAGCCTTGCAACAAATTTGCAATTTACATGTAATGTTGTACTGTCCACACGTGTAACTATTGCAGCAAGTACAAAGTAAGCAAGATTGTGTGATGTGCCTCTTGAAATTCCTCTTTTTTTTGGGGGGCAATTTCATCATCCACCACCAAATACTCCTCCATAACTTGTTAATAATTCTCAAAACCGAAGTTAAATGCCATTTTGTTAATTTACTGTACAGTATCAAACACAGCACCACAAGCTGCTATTTTGAAGATTCCCAGAATTTTGCTCTTTTGGTCTTTATTTTATGACTTTAATAAGTACCAGTGAATGAGTCATATTTCATAGAAAAGTTTGTTTACTACATGCAGCGAGAAAGTTAAAGTTAGAGCTGAAAGTTAAGCCTTTTTCAAAAAATTATTTTTTCTCCCCTCTTTCGAGACGTCTCCCAAAACACGATACAATGTGGCCTAAGTTGGTTCGATATTTGTCTCGCAATTGTTACCGGCGGAATTCATACAGAAGCCATTATACTTGGTAGCAGATACAAACACTGTGTCATTATACAGTCCCTGAGACAATGATAGTTGATGGAAAACATTGACTCAACCTCTAGTGTTACCTGAAGATTTGAGCAGGTTACATAAATGACTAACAATTACTACTTCACAACAAATTTGAGAGTGCATGGGGAGTGCATGGGGAATCTGTTGACCTTGCAAGAAGTGTTTTACTTAAAGGGATACACCAAACACTCCAAAATGGCTACGAAAGTCTCTGTCCTTGTTGTTTTAATCAGAAGATTCATTGCATAAAGGGCGTGCACGATGTAGCATTAATTGCTATATTACTGATATTGTACGTGATGTGATTAGGAGACAAGCATTTATACAGAATTGAGTATATATTTATATGTGTGTGCAAGTGTGTGTAGCGTACATACACTACACTGCAGTACAACATAAGTATTATGATAATAGTTAACCATTTATTCCAAAACTTACTGGTTTGGATATTTATCACTTTAGCACTCTGTTCTACCATTCCTTAAGTGAACTGGTAACCTTTTAACACTGTGCGCCCTCTATGACCGGCTCCTCTGGTGAATGCCCTTCCTTCTCATTATACCATCCGAAGTGCTAGCATTGCGTATATACTACACTGCAGTACAACAAGTATATATAATATGTTAATGGTTAACCATATAACTCAACATCTAGTGCAACTTTAAGATTTGGGGATATAATGACTAAAAGCAATAACTTATGCGAGTATATCATGGGGTGTATGTTGACCTTTACAATCTAAGTTAAGCCAAATGTTGAATAATGATACAGCCAAAATTAAGACCTATATAACTACTTGCATGTAACTCATCTTCACTTAATTTTGACAATCAACTAAATTAGTTCATTATATTTTTAGCTTAAATAATATATAGACTCAAATTTCATTTTCTTATTCAATTTATTACAAAAAAAAATATAAGTTTTTTTTTTTCATCAGCTGATAGCATCAATATATTGCTTCTTCATAATCTTGAAAACATCTAAATAATAAAATGGTTATATCCTATTGATAGTGTAACATTTCTTTAAATTTCAAACTTTTGTAAATTGTGGATAAATATTACAATATGTACAGTTAAATGAAATTCAAACGGCATGCTGTTTAAGTTTACATTACGCTTCACAAATACCTTGCGATGGTCCACTCCGAATAATTTGCAGATCATATACCCTGACAAAAAAGGAAATTTCCCAGGGTTTAAACTTTTCAGGACCCTGTCATTTGCTCTAATGCTCATGTGACCATAAACTGATAAAAGACGAAACGTTTCAGGCTGTCCAAAAATTAATCACCATATCGGTACGACTGTGCTTAAAATAAACTTACAGGCTTTAGCCAACTGCGGGGTCCCTAGTTTTCTTGCTATCTTTTCAAATTTCCATATCTGTCCAAATATGTCATAAACTTATATATATTATGACCTAGTCAGACCGCATGGCGTTTTTTCAATAAACAAGGCCTTAATTAAGTCAATATGACATTTAGTCTACCCAGCTGCAGTCTCCATCTTATCTTATTTCGGAATCTTGTTTCGCTGTCTGTGATCTTATGGGGAACGCACAATCTGCCATTCTCTGGATCAAGGTTTTCATGTGAATGCACTAAGCATGTATGTAGCACTTGCTTTCATGCAGTCAGAACGATACATCATATTATATTCCTTGATTGAAGAAACAAAAACCAGTATACATGTGCATAATTCATGTTACAGCACGGTTTTTATTGATAAGAGAATGTGGAAATCAAAAGCGGTGAATCTGCCATATATACATTTAGGTGGGTGAATCGAGGGAGAGTACTGGGAAGAGGTTGGGGGTGGCCATGGCAGGTTAATGGTCAGCCAGTCATGTTACTTCCAATTCTAGATAATTCTTGTACTCCCGCTACCCTGATATATGCAACTTTGCACAAGGGTCATTCACCATGTCAAAGGTCAAGCAAGAGTGGACTTCTATGATTTTACTATGCAATTTCTAATGATATTAAAAATTGTATTTTTATAAATATCTCAGTGATTACAAGTTTATACCCTTTATCCTTGCAATATTGCTCTACCTATGTGTCCTCTGCTCCCTTCTACACCCTCAATGAGACACTTTACCCCACTTTACTCATGGCCTCAAATTCCCACCTCCATCCATCTGCACGCATCAACGGAATTTAAGATAAAGTTGTCACCAACCCTAGTTCCAATCGAGATTATTTACTGCTTTTCTTAATTATTTACGAACAATAAGTTCCATCTCAATCCATTTAAATTTGAGCTACTTTGAAATTTGAACCGACTGCCAACAAGTTTTGGTGTTTTTCTATCCATTTTCAGAATCTTTAGCACCATAAATCAAGCATCAGTGGCCTTTTTTGTGGTTCTTGAGTGGGTTTTGTCACGTCGCTGACCTTTTTCCTTGTTTAGTTAGGGATTTAATTGTCTGACGTTACTAAACAACATCTTCTATTCCACGGGATTCACTTTGATTACATTTTCCGAGGTAACTGCGAGCCACAAACCTGTCATAAACAGGTAGGTTCCGATCACTAAATGGAATGGTTGTAAAGTAGCCATTATAATGCTGCCTTGTACATCTACTTTAGATGGTCTGTTTAGGTTGTTTGTATGTATGTACGTCACATGCACTTACTACATATACACATCCGACAGTAACCAGAACTGGTCAGCATTGTCAAGTTTGAAAAATTTCCATGAGGTACAGTAACAATCTTTAGTTTACTGATGAAAACCACAGTATTTTTAAGTATATAATTGTTATATATTTTCATATTTATAAATAATTTAAATTATGCAATAGCTTGAATATAATGAGGTTTCACATCGAGGGAAAATAAATAATTAAATTAACTCTAGTTTACTCTTATATATTCATCACATATCATGAATAAATAACAGTACATAGAGCCTATATATATAGTGGTCAGACAGGTACTATTAATACAATTAACATTTAATCCGACCAACCTGGTACTCTGAATAATGAAATGAAGTTTTGTTCCAAAACACTGGTTACATCAAATTTTCATTAAGTTGCTTTGAAACTCGACTGTGTGTTTAACACCCAAAGAACCAGATGCCTTAATTTACATGCATCTAATAATGGAGCAATACAACACTATCACCAACCACTATGAGCCATACAGTAGGTTTTTCAGCCAACTAACAGTGTGTCTCTGCTCACACTATTATACACATCAGCAGTCTGCAATTGCCCCTCTAGCACCCTCCCTCTCCCCTCTCTCTCCTTATTTGTTGGTCAAATTGTATCATTACAATTTTAGTAGTATATGGATGCCTAATTTTGCAATGGTTTCATCTGTTTCCTATCTACAGGCTTGTCGATATTTGCTTGGAAAATTGACAATAGAATCCAGAGCGTTGGCACACAGGGCCACTCCGTACACATCCAACTTACTACCTTGACTCTTCACGATAAGTTAAAAAAAAAACTGCATTTTCTGGAATGGTCCTGTGACCCAGCCCAGTCCTTTGCGACCCAAACATTCGGGTCACGACCAGCAAGTGGCAGACTTTCGATGTACGTACTTCTTTAGAAGCATATAATTAGCCTAACTAATACATGTATACAGTACCTGCAATATATACTGTCAAGGTTAATGTAGCTACCTTTCTATCTATACTTTGCAGTATACATAAATGACTCATCAGGTTGGTTTAAATCAGCTCAGAGCCTCAGACCATCTATGAATTCTTTAATTCATCTTTAAGAGCTCACCGTTTACTTCAAACTGCAAACACTTGCTTACTAAAATCAGAGCTCCCTCCCTGCTGCCTCTCCTTCCCTCCCCTCCCCATCAATGTTTTGACCTTAATGACAAATCACCCAGATCTCTGATACCACTTTATTCACAGAATGGAACATATTGATTTATGCTAACTAATGATCTACATATGACCTTAATTCTCAGTTATGGTACTTTCAAACGATATAACACACATAATATATTATCATTGATTTATCATTATCATTATCAAGGAGTGTTAGCTCAGTGGTTAACGCCAGTGCCTTCAAATCATAAGGTCCCCAGTTCGAGTCACTCCAAGGTTAATGTATGTCGTCCAGTTACAGAGTTGTTGACAATTGACAATTCATAATCATGGACGTTAAATATGAATGTAAGAGACTGACTTCGGTCAGCTTGAGGCTTTGATAAGCTAATGAGGCTTCCTCGCGCATTCCTGCTTGCAGGAGGATCTAAAATACATACAAACATTGATTGTTCAATTGCTATACCATTGCAATGCATACATACATACTTTACTAATGATTGACATTGATAATTTTCACTACAAATTTCTAAAAAGACTTTCAGGTCATTGGCTTCCTATACAGTATTAGGTCTTAATGCATGGAGTCATGTCACCTTGCATGTATGATATAGTAATATGCCTGGTAGGTAGGTTAGTAGCAGTATGCATGGAGTCCTTGCTCAAGGTTAGCTTTATTGTGACCAAGGTCTTCAGTAAGAGTTGCAGAACCAAAGAATGATATGGGTATATTAATCTCAGTTTTTCTTCATGGTTGCAGATTATAGTCATCACTCAAAGAGTTTAGCAGCTAATGCATAAAAGATCACCAAATATATGGGTATATTATCTGGTACTTATAATACATATATATGATATGTACAAAAAGTTGGAAGGCATATAAGTAGAAATGTTGGAAAAATTTGACTAGGGTTTGAAGCGAGGGACAGACACTATATACATGGTGTGCACCTTCCTTATTGAAGAATTTACATCTAAGTTTTGGGATGAGAATTGCGTCTTTCTGTACCCTATAAAATGACAGACGGACTGGATTATACCTACCAATTGATCTTTAAACTCAAATTGAAATACGATCTTATCCCTCAAATGGAACAGCAGGAATAACCGATGACAAAATGCTGTCGTGCCCTTGCTGTTTGCCGAGGTGCCTCTAAAAATTATGCCTCTGAATAGTTTGCCGTCATGCCCTTTATGTTTTGCCGTCGGTGCCCTGAATATTGCGAGTAGTACACTAAAGTTACATTATAGAGTGACTCAAAATCTCGGGATATTTTGTTTGATTCATCGTTCACAATGCAGTAGCTTGATTCGACAAGCGTTTCGGCGGACAATATCTATTATACTTACAATACAAACAATTGAATTACATCAGTCGATTTAGGTTCTGTTTTTCAGCTATAAACTGGGCAGGATCGAATGTTAATATGAGAACCCCTTCACAGCAATCGTAACCTCCACTTTGGAAATGATATAAGTCAACAATAAGTTGGAAAAAGAAGTGATGTATCATGTCATATGGCACATACCACGTAAGGAAAGGGTGATGAGCTCATATGTCTGTATGGTACTTTCAAGGTAATTAAACGTTGCTCTGAGCTGCGCTGTATACTGAATATCAACCATGTGAGCATTTAACATTTTCGCATAACCGATTCACTAAAATGACGGAAGAATTGCGTCGACTGTCATTGCCCTTCCTCAGATTTGCCGTCATGCCTATCCCATTTGCTGTGATGCCCTTCCCAACTGGAACCTACCAATGGCATTTTCTGTGCTCTTGTTGAGGCTTATGTCATCATGGTAATAAAAGGGAAATCTTTCATATTTTTTTTCCCGCCTTGTATTAAATCTGTCAACTCGGTAGCTTCAAAATATTCTATAGCTAATTGACAATTATAACTACTCCATTCATTTTTTTCTTCTTTTTGTGAAAAATATCAATTTATAATGTAAAGGTAAAATCTGACTCTCCAAACTGTACCTTTTGCGATACGCAAATTGAAAGTATAGAACATCTGTTCTGGGAGTGTAGTGTGACATCCTCTTTTACTTTAAACAGTAGTTGAGGCTATGCTATTAAATAAGCAATTCTTCTTCTACAAGCAGGATATCCTACTTGGTTTCGGTGTTGATGTAGCTATTATGTTATGAATGAAGCATTTCATCTTTCAATATTATGTTTTCCTGTTGTAGAGGATTTTTCTACAAATTTAAGTTTACAATAAGTGTAAAAGAGTACACGCAACATAGATATCCTAGTTCAAGTAAAGTTAACTTCATGCAGCTTGAACAAGCTTCCGGACATGCGATTCTCTTTTCCGTTAACCTCATTTGATCCATTGTGCTGTTTTCTTAGAACAACTGTTATCCTGTTATGAGGTTTATACAATTTGAAGCATCTAGTACGAAAGTATGAAGTTTATTGTTCATATGATTCGAGAGTTATCAATAAATGGAGGCAAAAAAAGAAAAAAAAGAACGAGATAATATTGTGATATTAGGTCTAATCCTATATCCTTTCCACTAAAGAATAGAAAAAAACCCTTGGGTTGACTAGTGGTGGGAGGGGGCGGGGTTGGTTGGAGTGGTACAAAAGTTACAATCTGTCATGCTGGTCAGCCAGAACAGTAGGTAAATATCGTCATGAACAATTATTTAGTTTGACCATTGTTTGAAAGAAATATTTTATGATGGTACTCCCTAATAGGTCAAGTACGTGCAGAATAGCCATGATTGATGCAAAGAGAATTTATTCTCTGTTTATATGTATATCAAAATATGAGCTACCTTGACACCTGGAGACAAAAAGTGTAAAAAATACAGTCTTGCTCTGCTTAGTACAGTTTAGTATCAAGAAAATTGTGAATGTCGCTGGCCTGATTCTGGTCACTCCTAACCTTATTTGACCAGCTGTCACTTACTTTTAACAACCATTCTTATCATATAAACTGTACTTGGTTGTATGTGATTCCCTGCACACAAGGCTCTTTACACAATATTACATAATATACCACATCTTTTGAGAATATAATAATCCACTTTACATAACTTTAAATACTCAATTAATCCATCTTTTTTTTTTCCCAAATAGAACCACTTAAGTGTCTACTGTAGCTGTCATGAACAGATATCAATTTTCCACTTTAGAGTCACAATTCCTAAATCAATCATTTTCATGTTTTCAATTTTTTTTCACTAATTCCATTTTATTGCGTCCCTCGACAAACACGGTGAAACAGCTACGATTAGAGACTCAATAATGGAATTTTACACCCTGCATCTAGTAATAAAGGCTACAGTGTTAATATCCCTCCAACACAACAAGTAACATCTCGTAACCTTCAACGCATCGCAAAGACCTAAAGGCACTATATCTCAAGGCACAAAAGGCACTACATCTCAAGGCCCTAAAGGCACTATATTTGAGGGCTCCTCTGGAAAGCAGTGCTTCTGCACTGAGCAGGACTACCCTCATTAAAGATGACAAAAATACTAAAAAAAAATTAATAAAATATCACACAAATAAAGACCCTGCAGCATTATGTTATTTTGTCATAAACATCGAGATTTGTTCTATTCCTTTACGATAACTCCCTCAATTCAGTTTACGCTGACAGTTGTGTGATCATGGTTTATTCAATTTGAATTTCTACCCATCGCAATAAACCTCTAGAGCAGGTCTCAAATTACTGCAAATGTTTTCAAACTTTTACCATTTCTTCTTTTCCTACAAGACAGTCTATCTGCTGAATGTGCATCTCTCTTGCCTTCTCTCTTTCTTCCTTTTTTCTTCTTTTTTGTAGATTTTATTGTTAATCAGCAACAGGGATTTAGAATAAAGCTCCCAGTAGTGCACCCTAAAGGTAATAAATGCGGTATTCCGCACGCAGAGTGTTTTTTTTAGGCGCCCAACGACAAGAGGGAGATAAAAATAAACAAGTATTTGGTGTAATGGAAGGATCAATATATCCTGACTATGCATATTAATAGAATGAAAACTAATTCCTACAATCACAGTGCTAATAGATTATCTTGCTTTACCATGGAAACAGGAATATATTCTGAAGCTTAAGTTTTCTTTACTTATGGCAGGTATTAATATAAGGGTAGCATGCATGGGTAGAATAATGCATTAATAAAATGGGTTAAAAGGGGACTTTATCCATAGAAATTTAACTCACAAATTTTGTCTTCATTCCTTTGTAACTGAAGACTAAACAAGGCAGTGGTTTATGAAGAGGATATGGGAAGGGACAAAGAGGGGGGGGGAGGGAGGTGGAAGACCTCCAGGTGGTATATTCAGAACAGAGCTTATATTAATCTTCAGTTTCTTTCAGTTACAAAAGCAATTACAACTAAATAGTAACATCAATTCATCTCCATCTGAAATGAATCTTGATCTAAGAAGACTAAAAATTGGTTGTTTGATCTTCCAAGGAGCTGCATTAAAAAAGATATCACAATTTTTATAAAGATAAAATTGTATTCAATTTTGTTTTACAAATAACGAGACCAAATTAATCTAGTCGATACTGTAATTCAAAATATACAACACACCCAAACTTTTGTTGATGTAATTGTCTCTTCACAACGTGCACCACTCAGAGAAAGAGAAATCATACCAGCGAATATGAGGGTGGAAATATTCTTTGGAGAATCCTATGACAATGGTAGTAGACCCTGCAGCAAGTATGACTAAGAATATTGACAATTTGATTTTACTGGAAGTCTGAAAGGATTAAATATTGCTGGTTGTCTCTCATACAGTATGTTCAGAAAATTCCACTTTTCTGACAACATTTTCACTCACATTGCTAATGTATATATACTTAGTGCAATGCTCAGGCATGGGTGTACATGTCCTTAACCCCCCCCCCCCCCATATTTATTTAGTTGTTTGTTCGAAATTTCTAGCTCAATAAAGCAAAGGTAAGGTTGTATACAAACAGAAAAATGGAATACAAATGGAGGGGAAAAAAGATGGGTTGATTGCATTATTTGATATCTAAGCCTCCCCTTAGACCCCCTCCCCCAGGATGGTGATCCACCTGCATTGATGTGCCCACTTCCCAGGTCCGTTACTATGGCTACAGATCTGACAATGCTAACCTATACACTATATGTATGTATGTTTGTATTTTAGATCCTCCTGCAAGCCTCATTGGCTTATCAAAGCTGCAAGCTGACCGAATGTGAGTCTCTTACATTCATATTTAATTTCTTTTTATTTATATGATGTAGCTAATCTTCTTGTAAATGAGCATGTAAAAATGACTGGAAAATTATTTATTTTAAGCAAATTTGAAAAGCCCAAAGAAACTTTTGGGATAGAATGAGGATCCAATCAGGGAAGTTAGTGTTACAATAATACTTGATTTATAATTAAAGTAAACAAAAATTAAATTATTAAAGTATTCTTAACTGTCAAAAGTAGCAAAGTACCTCAAGAATGCCTTGAAAAAACAGGATGAGTCCTGTAAAAGGACCAGATGAGACATTTAATAAAGAAACCTAACTTTCGAAATTATTTTTCAGTTTCATTTACAAAGTTAATTACAATGATGTAAAAGGAAAAATATTTATCATTATATATCTTCCTTTTGCGGTAGGTTGTCCTTTATCCTTCATTAATTTTGATATTTTAATCTCTTTTATACTACTTGGTTGTATTATAATGCCTCAATCTTTGATTCTTCATCAAGATTAAAATGAGATTGTCAGACTTATATAGTGTCTTTAAGAAGAGCATATATGTCACCGTGAATTATCGTGGCAGTAATCAGTTCCGTGCATCTCCTGCTCAATGCATCTTCGGCTCCCTGCATCTCCTGCGCTATCCTCCACCACGTTCCTATAACGTGAGTTCACTTCTTACACACCTGGATGGGTTTCCTGTTTACTTCCAGATTAATTGACGTATTCAAGTAAATCCTCTTTTTCGTTTTGGCTTTTATCACTAGGAGTTTATTTTCACCACACACTTCATTTTTCACCCGACTGAATCCCGTTTCCTTCTCGCCGGACAGAATTCCAGAGCGGAGAAGAAGCTCTAGGTTGTTGACTCCACACACTGTTGTCATCTTCGCAGCAATCTTCGACTCAGACATGAAAACAAGTTGTCAGGCGGAGAGTGACATTAATGAACGGTGACTTTCTTTCTACGGATGACATTACTGAGTCAAACGAAAATCGTAAACAGTAACCGGGAGAAAGATGAGAGAAAAAAGCTCTCGATTGGCACAGATTGGTTTCTTCGTTTTACATTGGACTAATAAAGTATCTTGTCTCTGGCGAGAGGGTAATCGAAACCAATTTCTCACCTTTTCCAAGCACTTTAATCAACCACACTCAGGTTAAAAGCAGGACAAACTTATAAAGTAAGTCGTACAATATATGGTATAGAACTGGCTAAGTACTTTAAATTATGATAGATGAGGTTTTCAGGGGATTAATTTTCAAACTTATGGGCTTAGAGTGTGAGCTTGTACGTACAGTATCTCCGTCGAACCAATTTGCATTTTTCTTGAGTCTTTGAACCAGGAGTGTGTTTGTAACTATCATGTTTGATGTAATTGTGACCTACCTTTCTTTGACATTATGACATTTTGCCAATTCAAATGACATGTATGTCATCAGTGTGCGTGTATGTATGTATGTATGAACATTAGTGAGATGTTGATAAAACTGTCATATACCAGGTGTGGATCCAGAATTTTGAAATGGAGGGGGTGTTGTCTGAGGTCGTTGAAGTCTATTTATATGTAGGGATGGGGTATTGAGGTCCTCCCCCCCCCCCTCCACAGAATTGATTACTTTATTGTATATATTACACCTTCTGATATTATTCCAACAAAAACACAGCTCAATTTGGGAGAATGTATATTAACTTATTTGCAAAGGGATTAAATACTGTACAATCCCAGGTAGTTTGGCTATTGGTAAAGGATGACCTAGCTACCGTAGATAGCCTGTATGTTTGGTCATAGAGCGGTAAGTCTATAAGACCTTGCCAACTCTAGTTACATTCAGTACACATCAAATTCCTTTCTTATTTAAGCTTCAAGTTTTTCTCATCCCCTTAATTGACCTGAGAAGCTTGAGACAGACCAGAGGACTTAAGTCAATGCTGCCTTTCCACATATGACTGAAAGTGTACAATGTTTAAAACAACACCCCATCTGGTCATAGATAGAGAGATACCAGAAATGCTATGACAACTAAATTCTGAATGGCTACTGCTAGGTCCATATCAGCCAATATATGGAATATTGGTACCAACTTACTGATAAAATGGCCCCCTGCTCTACAGTATAGGTACCCTGTGTGTACCGACTATACTTTTGACCATTGTATCTTTCTACATACTATGAGAGTGTACATACAGTGTTAGATGCATGCATTCCACATCAATCATGTCTTGTAAACATCAATTTTTTTTCTCATCGGACTCTTAATTGACTTGAGAAGCTTGAGACAGACCAGAGAATTTTAGACGATGACGCCTTTTCAAATATGACTGAAAGTGTACAATGTTTAAAACAACACCCGATCTGGTCATAGATAGAGAGACCAGAAATGCTATGGCAACTAATTTCTAAATGGCTATTGCTAGGCCCATTCAGCCAATATGTGGAATATTGGTACAAACTTACTGATAAAATGACAACCTGCTCTACAGTAGGTACCCCTGTGTGTACACTATACTGTTGACCATTGAATCTTATTACATACTATGAGAGTGTACATACAGTGTTAGATGCATGCATTCCACATCAATCATGTCTTGTAAACATCAATTTTTTTTCTCATCAGACTCTTAATTGACTTGAGAAGCTTGAGACAGACCAGAGGGCTTTAGACATTGACACCTATTCACTTATGATTGAAAGTGAACAATGTTTAAAACAACACCCCATGTGGCCATAGATAGAGAGATACCAGAAATGCTATGACAACTAAATTCTAAATGGCTATTGCTAGGTCCATTGAGCCAGTATATTTTTTGCTGATAAATAATGCACCCTCTCCCAACCTCCCTAATGCAGGTGCCAGGATGTAACTAACTGTTTGGTTGAATCTAATTATCCTACATTTAAAAGAGTGTACACTTTTAGATATATGTACATATCAATCATACCAAAGGGATTTTTTCCCCCCTTCATCAAGTTCTATATTGACTTGAGATTTTGAAAGTGACCAGAGGACTAGAGAGGACACTTACAAGAACACCCATCTGCTCAAGTATATGAGAGACCAGAAATGCAATGGCCGATAAATTCGAAATAGCTTTAGCTTTAATAATACCTACACCTACATCTATAAATGCCAATATGGTTAATGGCATTATATATTGAATCATAAATCATATCCAGCTTGCTACAAGGATGTTTCATTTAAGACATGTTTCTTCATCTGCTTAATTGCCTTATTCATGCAGAGTTTGACAAAGACCAGAAAAATGTGCTTTTTTCAAAAGTGGCAATAACGTTTGAAACAATAACACCCATCTGCTTATCAATATGAGAGACCGAAAATGCTAAGGCCGGTAAATATGCTATTACTGATTTCTTGCTAGTTACATATCAATATCTGGTAATTAGTATTTAACTTCCCTTATCGCTGATAAGTCAGTAAGTTCATGCGTATAGTTTTGTGTTAATTTATCAGATAAATCTGGCTGAGACAAAATGCTATGCAAAGTGGAAAAATTGCTGTAAAATATTGCACAGATGTTATGCCATGTTGGTGCACAGTATAACCTTGGTAAACAGAGACAACATACAGTGCTTTCAAAACTGGCTGCTACACAAGCGTTTGAACACTAAATTATGAATCTTGATGCTGTACTATTAATATTAAGCCTTGTATTTTCCATTGCTATTTGATGTGTAGTGATTCAATACATCCATCCCAGATGAACCCAGCTGTGTTTAGTATTCTCATCCTCTTAATTTAAAGATTGACCTCTGAGAACTTCAGAAATTGCGTTTTACAGAATAATTGAAAATGCATATCCTTATGACATCCATGTCTGTGCTCATTATGAGTGATAGCCACTATCATAGAGTTTGCTAAAAATATACATATTGGCCAAAATCTATTCCAAATGTGGTAGAATTTTCTCATTACTTAGAAAATCAGAAATGACGCAACCCATTGCAAGATCATCTCCAACCTGGCTTCATCCAGCTTGAGAAAGACTAGAAAAATCCACCTGTGGGACAGTTTAGCAGTCGTGGCAAATTTTTATACTGAACTTAATACTTTTAATCATGCATCCATATTCCTTAATTAAGAACAAATTTATTCAACGTAGCCGCAGAAAGAAATAAAAATGAAATACACGTAATCAAGACAATTTTGATTTGTGAAACATGCCTTAAGGTGTTAATTTATCACAGAGTCAACTGTCAATCAAAATATAAAATAAAAATAAAAAAAATACGAGGGATCAAAATGACTCAAATGGATTTTAAAAGTACTTTCTAAAGTGAAAACTGTTTAAAATAATATTGCAAACTTAGCTAATTATCCTACAGTTTACAAATTCAATGCTGGTTTGATACTCAATTATTCTTTATTCTGCTTACTGTATCTCTGGTTATCTTCCTATTAAAGTATTTTATCAGACATGAAGTCATCAGCAAATAAATTAATTTACTAATAATCAAATTATACACTTGCCTTGTGCTCCCAAAAAGTTGACTAAAACTCATTCTTTCATCTGTTTGAAATTCATAATAATTTTTTCCTTTTCTTGGCTTCAATTCTTCCATTGTTTTTTATATTGTTTATTTTAGAGCCAAACAGAGATTAGCAAATACAGAACAGCAGAACATTAATATGTTCCTCACAAAACTATGTCAATATCATGAAATGGCTCCTTACAATCAATTAATCGTCTAAGTCTCCAATGAAAACTTCTTGGTCCATGGGGACGCAATGCATGACTGTAAATGGCAGAAGTATTGCCTATGTGCTGCCTCCCGATTACCTTGGATAGATCATTCCGTGAGGATTGTATCTGGTTACTACCGAAAGGGACAATTAATTGGTCACAAGTCGGCATCATTCTGGATGCAATTAATCTTTTTTTTTCTTTTCCTATATTGAATTGAGAATCCAACTTAATTACATGCTACAGTAATTTGCAATACGATCCTTTCAATGTACAGTAAGGGGCATTGATCTATGCCGCTCTGCTGAACGATTTTCTCGGTAATAACGCAAGCTTTTAGCCCACGTACACAGCAGAGTAAACAGATAATTACGGCGGGCGGTTTCACCTTTCCGTTTGCGGTATATTTGAGTTACGGGGCAACGTGCCACCTCCGGTAACCTCTATGTCATCCTCACTGTCGTGTCTCACTGAAAAAATCTAAGTTTGATGAGCAAAAGATGTAATTACAGTCATGAGCTCGGAGCTATGATGGAAATGAGTGTATATGAGTGTGTCAATACCAATGGTTTCATATCACAGTGCTAAAAGTACAAAACTATATAGTCCCCTTCCCATCAACGAATGGTCTCTTCAAACCCCCTTACATCCCCACCATCTCCCACCCCCCTCACAACTGCCCACTGTAGTGTACAATTACTTGCTGAAAGCCATTCATCTAGCCTCACTTGATCCTTTCAAATTACAGAATAATCCAATGGCATTGGATGTTAAGAATAAATGAAACGCAAGTAACAATCTTCCTTTATACAAATAACTTCTCAGACATTTAACTCTGAAATTGAGTCTAACATTCCCAATTTCGAAGTAAACATTAATTTTCCGATCAAGGCAGTTGTTCTCTTTGTATTGGAACCAAACTCAAATCGAGCTTCGGGAAGACCTTTGAAGGAGAAGAGTAAATCAACAGCCAGTTTTATCCCTCCAACCACCCTGAGACAGCCCCTTTCTTCTCCATCTTCAAAATCCATCTCAATCAAATGGGGGAGATTTTTGATGGACGACTTATTTACCAAAAAAATTCTGCTTTTTCACTTCCGAACAGAGTCAGGGATTTTGACCGCAAATCTTCCATGTTTGTAAATGGTTCACATAGGAGATGGAAAATGAGACAGTCGTGGGAATATTATATAGGATGTGATGATGTGGTGAATGGATAGTGAGGATCTGGTAACGCAACACATACGTATATATATATACTAGGCTACAACAGAATAGCACGATTGAGGAAGCTGCAGGTTGTATACTCTGATTATGTATCTAGTTGTGTTGGCAAAAATTTAAGAAAAAGAAAACTAAGGAATAATTAATATACGAATATTCCTGATACATATCAGGGAACATCTGTTATTTAGCAACAAGATCAAGAAAAGAAAAGTTAAGTCGTGCAACAAATTTGCATACAACATATTAGGTACTTATTACTCAGGGGCAAACTGGAGGAGTGTGAGTTGGGAATTTAAGCATACAACTGGCCTATACACATGTACCCAATAGGCCTTTGACACTGTATATTACAAAGTGCTAATATTTATTGATGACATTTTTGTAAATCTCACAATTATTATTTATCTGTGATTAACAGTAACAATTATAAGACTGAAAATGGAATCGTTAAGTACTACTGTAGCTGCTTAACTGTACTTATGGGAAAAGACCTATCCCTTCCCCACCCAAAAATTAAGTAAACTAAAAGTGTTAAGATAGCAGCAAGTTTATATGCAACTGATTGAACTAATTGATGGGAACTTAATTAGAATGTTAATTAACTTGCTGCATAATTAATCAGTCAATGCATGATAGCCGTGCAAAAGTACTCCAATGCAGCCTCTGTTTGTACGATAAGAGCAAACCTTTTGCTGGTTGTACCATATGCCTAATGGAATTGGTTTTGGTATAGTACATCCCCCTCAGGTTTTAATTTTTGATGGATTCAGATTATCCTGATGATCCAATACGGTGTCGCTATCCTTTCATTATCCTTACATATATGTAGCCAGTGATGCAATCTCCAATTGCTCAATACAACTTCTTTAAAAGGTGAAAAAAAAATTACTGCTAATTTAAGAAAATGCAAGATTGTGATGGAAGATATGATTCATCTGCTTGTAAAGATAAAAAAGGATTCTGTATAAAGCACTCCATATACAAAGAAATTATCCCCTCCTTAAAGTCCTCCTCCCTTTTCCCCTCCCCCCAATCCCCACTTCCTCTCCACATGGCCTGATTTTGACACACATGAATACTTACTATCTTACTACCAACTTACTACCTATTTCTGGTTAAGGTTATCGTTTATTATGGTCGATGATATCACTCAGGGGCATAGAAAACATTGTAGTGGTAAAGAGGATCTTTAGTCTACCCAACCCACACCCTCATCCCCTCCCACAACCCCCACCCCAAGCCCCATCTCCTCCCACTTCAACGACTTGGTAGAAAGTAACTAAGGAAAAGAAACCATCAAGATAGTACCAGAAATAAGTGAAAATTCTGCACACTTCTGAGGATTATCCAGTGAAGGGTTCTTTACCCCAGAGACACAAAAAAGAGGAAATTAATATGCATGAACTATTACACTACAGGGAAAGTGAGTAGAAACTCACTCCTTTCTGGACCTGCTGTGTAAGCACACAAATATTCTGCCTGGAGCTAGGTCATCACATAAAGTCATTTTCAAAAGGGCAGAACAAATCCTTTCCAAATTAAATATATGTATTCCAAGGTCTTGTCACTCTTCTACAGTAATATAAAGTAGAAGAAATATCTCTACAAATGCACTTTGGTGACCAATTCATCTCTAAAATTGAGTCTTTTGGAAAGAGGAAAGATCCAAAAGGAGCCGTTCCATCAAGATATCAGATCTCCAAACGTCACATTCCCTCTCCATTTGGTCGACAAACAGAATGTCACCAGATGAGTTATGTGATTATATCCCTCACTTCCTCGGGATGTTTCTGAAATTTTTTCTCTCTCAGAACTTAGCAACGAAATTGCAAAAAAAGGGTTTCTTTAAAAGTACCTTAGATGGGCCACACTGCTGGCAAAGAACGGGCACAGGAGAAATGAATTAAGTGCATTTTATAACTGTGCTTTTGGTTTGATATAAGAAACACAGTTACAAGTCAAGTTACTATTATTACTATAATTATTTATACCAGCCTGGAAGCGTATATTTTTTTCCCAGGACGAATGTGGGCATCGGCCAATCAAATCCCTGGATTCCAAACATGTGACGCTTTTTCAAAAAACATGTTCTGAATCTTTTTTCCTAGGTTTGACCCCAGATTATGAACGACAATCCTTCATTTTCACAGAAACTGGATCCCTAACCCATTTTCTAAACCCTAACTCTGATTTCAAACGAATTTGTAAATTCCTGAAAAATCTGCAACCCACGTTCGTCCTGGGAAAAAAAAAACGCAGCCTGGAAGGCAGATATTTTATGACGTTAATTAGCAGCTACATATATACATGTGTGAAAAGCCTTAACAGCTCATATGTCACTTAAACTTTCACAATGGATGGCTACATTATCTAATTTATAGGTTTAGCTCGTATGTAGTTTTTTTTAACAAGAGACCGTCTTTTGGAAGACCATTTCAGATGGGAAAAACTATGGATTTCTCCTGGATACAAAACTCGCCATATTCAGCCTCCACAGTTACCTTTGTGTATTGCTAATCTTATGCCACTGCCTATATCCACATGACCATTGCACTATGTTCTGCGCAAGTCTAGTGGTCTAGTGTTGTATATGGGATACATGAAAGGTGCAAATGTGATTTATATAATTGTAACCACAGAGAAAGGGTAGGGAAGGGGAACATGAGGGCTGAATTTTCGCACCCTTAATTAGCAAGGTTTCATACCCCAGAGTTAATTTACATTTTCATGGCAAGAACTTAAACTAGCAACAGATTATCAAATCTCTTACCACTTTGTGGATTATCTTCATCACTTAATTAAATATTCCTTATCGTTTGCAGGACATGGTGGTAGCGACAGGGGAGCAGAGGAGGCTGCCTTTTGCATCCTTATTTAGAGTAATTTATATTTATATCCATGGCAGTTACAGTAATAGAAACAGGCTATCAAATCTTGACCATCACATTAGGCCTAAATATTATCCTTAATTTTATCTTGTGTATCCTCCTCAGCTGTATATATGTGCAGTACAGTCTTCCACATACAATGCACGCATTCAGTTCAATGAACATCAAAATATTAAGAAATCCGACAGTTAGGTCCCCAGGGAGTACTGGCACAACTTTTTCAGTGCGTGACCAATTTTTTTTTTCCCCCTCGGTTTTGTTTTAATAAAGTCTATCTGGTAATGACTCATCGTACACTTCAAAAGAATCCTGGAGAAACCCAGAGGTGGAGAAAAAACAGCAAGCTGGGAACTCCTCCTTTCTTTATTTTATTAATTCTTATCATGCAAGATTAAACAACTCTTTATAAAACCTATCCCCACCAAGGAATACACCCCCCCCCCCCGTAACCAAACAGCTATTACAGGTCACGTTTTATTTCAGGTCAATTGACTTAAACACCAATCATACACCAAGGGGGATCCTCGCAGCAAGGCTAAACAGAAAATATAAATTCTCTTTCAAGATTGGTTTTTTACGACTTAAATTATGTACGAAGGAGAACGGAATATATATATCCTAGAGACGTCGGAAAGAAAAAAGAAACACACTAAATGTCTATGAGAGGGAAAATGGATAAAGAGTCAGTGTTCAGGATTCATTATCATCATGAAACCGTGAAACATGGTTAACCGGAACTAATGAATCTTGACGAGGTTCACCTGCTCACAGACGGAGAGATTAATTAGTAATGAACTTATAGGCAAAAATTGTGTTGCCAGCAGAAAATTTCAACATCACCTGTAACAAAAATGTTCAATTAACCTTGATATAGAGAGCTTGAATCATAATCAATTTGATCAATAATAAATAGTAAGGAACTGAATATAAGATATATAATCTGATATTTCAATTGCATAAAATTAAGTCCTTGTTTTATTGCAATTTATAAAGCAATTCTTACATTTATCTCTTGTGGTATGGGGGTGAGTCATACAGGGATGAGACTGAGCCGGGGAAAAAAAATCTGAAATTTATCGATCGCCGTCCTGGGGGAGGAATTTTTTTGTCAGGTGAGGAGGGCTTAGATGCAAAATGGTGGACTCTAGATGGAATCTATCACATCACGTAACTCGCCAAAAAAGTGTGGAATTTCTGCTTGTATAATTTATCCATTAGCTTTTTTGAACCAAAAAAAGGCTTTTTTGCTTGCTTTGTGCTACTTGATTCCACCACTGGTCAAATTCGGTGTTCCTTCCCTTCACAGTCCAGCATGTTCGGCAAAAAAAAAAAAAAAAAAAAATTAAATAAAAAAAATTAAATAAATAAAATAATAAAAAACGCGAATTACGAGAAAAAACGCGAAAATGAAAAAAAAAAAAATCGGAAATCCGCGGTTCATTACAACATTCACTTTTTTATCGCGCTGATCGCATAACAGTGGTTACGACGCAATAATGAAATCATGCCGAAGTAAAGAATCATGTGACATGACATTATCCAATGTCAGTGGTTCATGATTCATGTCATAATGTGAAAAATATGGTCTGTCAAATAATTATCCATGACTGATTGTATTATATGTTTTATATGTATTATATTATATGTGTATGTATTATATATGGTCAGAGATATAAGGCTTGAAGTTCCAGTCACTCCAAGTTCCCGAGTTCGAGTCACTCCAAGATTAATGTATGTCGTCCAGTTACAGAGTTGTTGACAACTGACAATTTATAATCATTCATGGTTAAATATGAATCTAAGAGACTGACTTCGGTCAGCTTGCAGCTTTGATAAACCAATGATGGCTTACTCGAGAGTTCCTGCTTGCAGGAGGATCATAGAAGTTATTTACTCATGTCACCCTGCATCTATTTGCTGAAAAGATGACCTTTTTGGAAAGAAAACCAGTCCATATGGCTTAAATGGGGATGAATGACCAACAGATAATGTTAATATACAACATTCAATATATTTTACTTAAAATATCGATCACAGGCTCAAACCCCAAAAATATCGTTAAAATAAGTTATGTATATTGGTTGTAGAAATTCATGGTTGGATAAAATAACAGTTTGTGTTCATAACCATGAAAAGATGCAAATATAGTTGTTATTCACTAAATTTATAGGACACCTTTCAAATAAAATCCCATTGTTGTATGAGGAGCAGATTTTTAAGGATGCCAAAGCAGAGAAATTCGAGGGGAATAAGTGCAGTGGGGAGAGGGTTGGGACGGCAAGAAAGAGTAACTAGAGAATTTAAGATAATGAGAGGGGCAAGGTTTTCAGCTGGCATGCTTCGTAAAGTTTCATAATTGAAGGTATGATAGACATAAATTTGGTTTAATATATCCATGCAACTGCATCGAAAAAGACTCAACGTCCTATTCAGGAATTCATCATCCAAGCAGATGACAAGACCTATTCTTTAAGCCTTAAAAACAGCCAACCGGACATTCAAAGATTGATACGTAGGCCTGGCTTTCACAAAACGTGAAAACTACTTGTACAAGTTTGTAAGTGGTGGTACAGTAATACAGACATGTTAGGGAACAGCAACATTGTCAAAACAATTAACTAATATTTACATAATCATATCTTGCCGTTAGTAAACTCTCTATGAAAAATGTCACATTCTGCAAATTACAACGGGTCACAAGGATACACATTAATTAATGCGCAGGAAGCTGAGGGGGAATCCGACTTTCCTTTAAATGAAAAATATATCACTAATTTATATGAAATTCATCGAATTATCTATAAGTTTTACGTTGAATATCTGCCGACAGAAAAATCAACATTGTCTTAGACACAATGAACTCAGCAATCTTAATTGTTCTATACATCTCTGTCCAAATGACCAGTATTACAAGAAAAGGAACATATTTAGCTCTGTTAATGCTTCAACGATCCTTAGGCTCCATCTGTTGCGCTTCCATTCCACTTTCCACCCTCCACCATTCACCCTCTACCCTCCTACCATGTGCAAGTCAGCGGTCTAATGAATTAATCAACCTTCCTAAAAACCTAAAAATTGTTACAAGAAATGTTTACACTCGTTTGTCCCGAAACACAAACACTGCGTTACGCACGCACATATAGCACGAGCATCATGAGGCTACTCATTAATTCTGAAATTTATATCAAAAAATTGCAACAACAAAAAAATCAGGTATATACATGTTTCCTTTTTTTATGAACGAATTTTTTTTTTATGAACGTCATTTTGCCCTTAATGACCTGTGAGTATAGAAATCTGAGTATCATGTTGCAGTACCACAAAAGATTGATGCTGGCAAAAAATACGCTTTTGGGAATTCTTCTTCGCGCTTGGACGGTGATATGTTTCGAATGAACTAAGACGTGATTTATGTAGTGGCATGGTCACCGAATACTGGTAGGTGTAATCATGCCACAGATGAAAATGGAAAAGCTGTAAATCATTAAATGACTGATGGAAATATTAAACACACAACCACACACATATCATCTCTTGATAAACCCACATGACCATCTGTTGAGGTACTGTATCTAGATGGTCATTATTGTGTGGTGAACGGTACTATGACTACTGTACATACCAGGCACAGCTAGCTGTGTGGACGTCAAAGCTTTGGCTGAGATGAATTTTGAAACCTTTCAAATTAATAACCAAACCGCAGCAGTTTTTCGTTAGTACCTCTCCTAGCTTCTAATAAATTGATACTTTTGAGTTTTCAGATTTCAGAATTTTCTTGTTTTTCATTTCTGTAATTATGATATGAGGACATGTTGCATTGAGGTGCTTTTATATATTGGAATTACAAACTAAGACAATGCTTATTCTAGTTTTTATTGTCTACTTATAATCCCCTTTCATCTATCTCATTGTGTTCAACGTGCTCATTAACCTGTCTGTATTCTGTACGTATTTTTGTCCCTTCTGTTACTGTAGCCTCTGAAGAAGATCCTGCTAGGATCGAAACGTCAGGCCAACTTACTTTTACACATTCTACTTTTTATTGTCAGCAATATCTCCGAGCCCAATAAGTTAAGATTGGCATACATATGTTTATTAAAGATCTCATACATCACTTGATATACTCAGTATGAACATGTATGGAAAATCAGATTCTGAATTTTACACCATCAATTTACAAACTGTGAGAAGATTTCCAATAAGAAGCAGGTCGAAAATGCAATAATCCGATTGGCATAAGTTACCAGTATTGTAATGAATTTAATTCAATCCTCAACATTTGGTCACCCTGACACTTTTCACTGTACAAAGTATTAATATTATTTATTATGCAACTAGTACTGCAGATAAGTGATAAATTTTCAACTTTAATTTTCAACTTTGTAGGTTCTTCTGAAATTTGATCCCATGAAGCTGATGACCCATATAGTACATCAATAAGGGGATTTTAACATTACTAAAAACATGAAAAATGAATTCAAATATAACCCTTCAGGTTTTATGTCACAATGTATTATAGCCTGCATGCTATACATGTTAAGGGAAATTCCCCTTGGTAAGAGGGCGAGTACAAATGGAATGCCCCTTCATATGCAAATGAGTACATAAGCCTCTATTATGTGTACTCAATAGAGCTTAAACTGTTTATACAGTACAGTAGACTGTATCAAATGTACCCTGATATTGAGTACTAAAACAAGTACAACCCTTTAGAATGAGTACCTAGTACCATAAGTGTACATGCAGGCAACTATATAGGTCCGGTATGCTAGAATCTGAATACAAATTACTGACTGAATACTAGACATGTCAGAAAATGATCAAGAACTCACAAAAAGTTGCATAAATATCGGTGTAAAATGTACATTTTGTACATATATCTACAAGTCAAATGAAAAATCGTAAAATGTACATAAAATGTAAATTTCAAGTCCTCAAGGTCATTGCCCAACAGCCTAGAATATATGTTTATCAAAGATCTAATACGTCACTTGATATACTCAGTATGAACATGTTTTTTTTAAAATAAGAATTCTAAATTTGCACCAATAAATTTACAAACTGTGAGAAGATTTCCAATCAGAAGCAGTGTTTAAAATGCGATAATTCGTCAAGATTTGCCATTAAAAAAATGACATGAAACTGTCGGTGAGTAAATATATCGCTATAAAATATTACTGGTCGATGAATAATTTTCAATTTTTTAGATGATCATGCTGTATATAGGAAATTTATTGTTTATAAATCTAGGCACCGTGACAGCTTCGTTGGTTTTCTGTTACAAATGTAATATCTCCGACAAATTCCCAACAGACTAAGAAATAGTACTGAGTTTTCTTCCTCCAATTTCAATTAAAGTTCCTTCTTTGACTTTGGAAGGCGTCAAATTTATTTACAAAGTATGCAAAACATTAATTAAGAACAATTAAGAAATGGTTGAGAGATGTCTTAAATTTCTTTGCTGGACTTTTGAAGTTGCAAAATACTGAAGCGTGCATGGGTTTAACCGATGCAAGACAAATTTGACAGCTCTACACTAGCACACATTTTGGGTGGTAGAATTATTCATGAGGAAGAGGTTTAGTTAGGTTGATAGGCCACCAATGATGGGAGTTCAGGTCCAAAGGATACCAGGTCACTATGGATTACAGGACAGTAAAAGTGTACGGATGTTGTGAGGAGACAGAGAGGTAAATTATATATAAAAAAATTGGGTAAATTGTGAAAAATTATATTAATAATGGGGTTGTTGAATCCAGGTCACACCCATGAAGGATGGTCTGGGCGTCCTAACCAAGATCAAAAATTTAATCTTCACTTGTGAAACGGTGCATTCTGGGGCATTATATAGGCTATAAATTAGGTCCATAATTAGGTCTTACTTGCAAGGTTGTGCTCATAATAATAATAATGTAGATTTATATAGCACTACTCCAGGAAACAAGTAACTACTCATGGTGCTTCACAAAGTGGAAAGCATCAACACTGAAATGCAGAACAGAAAAAAATGAGTCTTCAGTAAGCTCTTAAAAGTGGATAGATTAGAACAAAGTTTGAGATGGTCTGGTAACTGATTCCAAAGACTTGCGAAGTTTAGGGGTGCAGAGGTATGATTTGCTTGTCGAATGTAATGTGCGTTCAGGGAGGTAAGATGATAGAAAGTTAATTATAATTGACAGAACTATACATTTTTTTCCTTCATCATTATGACAATTTTAACACACTAACTGTACCAGAGCAGTACCATGCCTACCAAAGTCGGTCGTTTCTTGAACTGCAAGATCGTAAAGTAAAAATACATAATGCATATTATCTGTCACATGACCGTATACTGAACATTTGATTATACTGAACATTTGATTAATAGAAACAGTAGCCTGCTCCATCAGTAACAGTTTTATATTTCAAATCAATAAATTTGAGTAATGATGGATAATTTTTACAAGTTTTATGTTCTGACTATTAAAGCCTACTCTTTTTTTTAAAGTTTAATTTTATCATTTTCATTATAATGTGTATTGACTTGGTTATGACAACAGGGTCAGTACAAAATCATTTATGTCAGTGATCAATGCACACATTTTCAAGTCGTTTTGAATTTTATCACAGATATATATACTAGTAAGTTATGGATCATGAAATATTAATATATTTCTATTCCTCAGGAGGACAGGCACCAGGTAATATTCTCAAGTACAAAAGTGATTGATTATATACAAATTTATGGTAAACAAAAAGTTGAGAAAAATTTGTACAAATATTTTTCTATAAGGAGGGAAAATTATATAAGTCTTTTAAACACCTCCATATCTAGAGGTGACACTTATTAATGACCTCGATCTCGGGTACGTGTGTCCTGGACAGAGTCTGCTAGTGTTAGGAATTTGAGTTTTTAAGTTTCTGAAAGGTAAGTTTGCAGATCTGGAAGCCTAAATGAAAGCTGAGCAGTTGACTCAAACAAAAAAGACGGTTGAAAAAAATGTACAACAACAAAATTTTATTATTAAAACAAAAATTTGAAAAAAATTGTCTATAAGAAGGGAAATTTTATGTCTTTTAAACACCGCCATATTGAGTTGACACTTGATGAAGGATCTTTATCTCTGCACAGTTTCTAAACAGTAAACAGATCTGGAAGCCTAAACAAAGCACATCAGCTGACCCAAATAAAATTAAAAATTGATAAAGGACATAAACAAAATCAAATATAAAATAAACTAAAAATTGGATTTATACTCCAGAGTACTAACTTAATGCAAGAAAGAGCAAGCAGTTAGAGTTGACCCAAACAAAAAAAGAACATTGAAAAACATAATGTCAACATCAAAATAATACTTAAAAAAACAAATGGATTTATGTACCAGAGTGTTAAATTAATGCCAAACAATTAACTGAGCTTCGAATCCAGGGATAGACATGTACGCTGGAAGAACAAAGTTTTATTGTGAGTTACATGTAAACATTGAAATGGACATTGATATCAGAGATGGATCTAAATTTGTTCAGGCTATAGATGCAGTGAACCCCTGCAGTATTTAAAGTACCTTCAACAAGTCATGGATTACAGTACATAACATGCGCAGTCAGTTACCTACATATAAACTAATTCTCAAAACGCATTGAGCATGCGATGAGTACAAATCCATGAGGATGTGTATGAGTACATTACAATATATATGCTACAGTACCAACATCACACTCAGTACCGTATACACATACGTCAGATTTCTGTCAAATGTACTGTACCCAGTTGAAACATTAAGAGTCTTGATCTACTTTGGGTAGACATATCTCCTCCCTGCACCCCACCGACCCCCCTCCCACATCTCCCATCTGCATCCAAGTGAAAAATCCTTTTCTAGTTAATTAAATAAATAAAAAAACAACTTTGAGGTTATTAAAATGTCTTTGCCCTAAGTTATCCATACAATATACTATGTTTACTAAGTCTGTGACTCATTTTTACTGTTGTACAGTACAGTCATTCTAAATAGTGTTATTTTATATGAGACAAATAACATATGACCAGCAAAATTATTTCTTGAAAACGTAAACTCTCCATGTTGGATGATCAGTGGATAATGTATCCTGTGTCACATCGCAAAATGCTACACAAACACGTCCAAACTTGTATCATTTAATATTTTACATATATAAACCATGGGAACCATATTAATTTCTAATAGACAATATTCAGACCGTTTGCAACTGGTACACAAAATTTGAACACTAAATTATCCCCTATATATATATATTGATCGGTAAACCAGCAACTTTCCAAAGTGAGCCGATGAGTTATATGTAGGCCAATGTTTTTCACTTACGAGACCAGAAAAACACACGAAGGTTACCACTGTAGGTGTTTGCAATCAAGTAGTCCTGAGAGCAAGTGTAGGATATACCAGGCTAATCCAACAACTTAACAACGGATTGTGTTTATCTGATACGTACAGTGGTAATTTCTGATACTGGCCAGTTAATGACCCATATTGTAAAAAACCAGTTAACTTTAATTTAGCTGGTAGTTTTAAAATTTTATTCAAGCCCCTTGCTATTTACTAAATGATATATTTAAATATGGTCTTCTTCTAACACTTTTATTTGTCTAATGCTAGTTATATCAGTACTGGCCAGCAGACTACATGGTATTATAGCTAATATATTAAAATTAAAAACAGTATGTATGCTAGGCTTAAATCGATGCAATAAAATACTTATTTACCAAAAAAGAAATCCCCATTACAAATTTATGAAAATTTGTAAAAGTATATTCAAATGCAATGAAATTTGTTAATTTACTAACTGAATCAGTTTTTTAGTGTTTCTAATAAGATACAAAAATCTTTTCTGCCGTTGAAATCAAAATGTATTTGACAGACAAGTTCCCTTTAGAACTGAGGAGGAATATATTGCAATTCCATGGTGTGTGATTCTGATCAAAGTGTTTACCAACTAAATTTAGCATCCATAACAATTTGAAGAGGGCCACCAATGCTGCATAAATGAATGCCAAAAAGCCCCCAGTATGACATGGAAAACTAAGTAAAGCATCTAGTCAAACTTTCACAAACTTATGATCAACAGGAATTTAGTTTACATCTTTCCATGGAGGTAAAAACAGACCTCCATGAACTTTCAGACGTCATCAAACATGTCACCAAACATGTAACATTTCCGGGAACAAATTTAAATTACACCTTGAAAAGATCAAAGATGCAACGAATTGGATCTAATTCAATCACATCGGTGCCTAAATCACATGTATGGTCCTTTCCCCACTCATCAAGTGAAATCAAATTCCTGAAGCCATTAGCCACTCAAGCCAGGTAATTTGATTGGGCCAGGCGAGGCAATGCCAACTGAAACCTTCCACGTGGGATTCTCTTCCTAAATATGCACGCTGATATGCAAAACTGCCCTTTATTAGTAATTCGCTGAAAACACTCTGGGATTCATCGAGAGGGTAAACCCTTGGATATTCTGGTCGCAATACATCGATCTCGCCCGGGCAAACAATACTCCACAAAATCCTGAACCAAAACAAGCGGGATAGGTTTTTATCGAAAGAGAGTTTAGTTCCGTACGTTAATAAACTCGAAAGAGGAGAGTTTCATTTCTACTCCTGGGGAGATCGTGTGACTTAACTGTCCGAGCGGTCGAAGGTTCAAAAAGCTTCATTTAGCTCCGGTGAGAGTGATATTGAAGTAGAATATCGCACTCAATTCGTTCAAACGACATGGGAATGTACATGTATATATGTAACCGGTTGTACGGCGAACGAAATGAAAAAAAAAATATGTTATTTGCTTTTCAACTCCCTGGATTCTTTGTCAAGACGAAGAATGATTTAGCTCGTCTTTAGGGATTGGTTGTTTAAATCGGACTTTTGCTCAAGTGTCACGTTCGTGACTTTTACAAGATTTATTGGTAATACTGCACACATAAAGCCAGGCACTTGCAGAGCTAAAGATTTCCATGCAACCTTTCTGTTGGCAGCAAGTTATATTGTCATTAAACAGACATGCTGGGAGTGAAATATAGTTTGGTTCGTATGAAATAGAGAAGGACTGCCTGTATGTACTATTTAGTATAGATAAGCCTCAGTATTATAGGAATCATGTTAAACTGAAGCCACTGTGAATTAATTCCAGAACATGCGGCTACGATGAATCAATATATATGGAGATTATCGCTTTAGACCAACGGTGCCCATCATATGAAAACTGCAGTGCCTACTGTGTGACACTACACAGCATAAAAGATTACATCAAATGCAGCCTGCAGCCTGGCTGCAGGATGCTTCAGCCTGGCTGCAGGATGCTTCAGCCTGGCTGCAGGATGCTTCAGCCTGGCTGCAGGATGCTTCAGCCAGGCTGCAGGATGATTCAGCCAGGCTGCAGGATGATTCAGCCTGGCTGCAGGATGCTTCAGCCTGGCTACAGGATGCTTCAGCCTGGCTGCAGGATGCTTCAGCCTGGCTGCAGCCCCCTTAGCATATCATCCCACTTTTAACAGAGTGCCTACTTTTTACATAACTTTAGCAATTTTTACCAACTCACATAAGTGATAGGATATACACTACCTGACAATTTTACAAAGTGATGACTCAATTTAAAGGGTCCTACTAGTTACTGGTTTTATTACATGCACCCACAAAAGTATGCCTGTGAATCAATTTTACCAGCCCGGGAATAAATTATCACAGGAAGAGCAAAATGCTTCTACTTTCAAAATTGGCAAATTGCTTTAGATAGTAAAGATATGTAGCAGTTACTATATATACACAGGAACAATAATATCTCATAAGAAAAGAAAGTTCAGCTTTTATAATGAATTACACAAATTTTGAACCCTCAATTTTTTTCCTGTACAATGCAAGTGCATATGTACCACACTATAGTTCTTGACATTTGTACATGTATCAGGAACTTCAAATACCACCATCAGATTCTGGATTGGGTGTTGGAATCATTTCTTAATTTTAATGCTTTTAATTTTACTTTAATATCAGCGAAACTCTTTTTTTCGTCATTAATAGATATGAATTCTATGTTGAACCTTTGGATGATATTTTTTAATTTGAATTTCTAAACATGATGAGTTTAAATATCTGAAAGTATTGTAAAGATACCATCTGGAGGTGCGTTGGAAAACATTATTTTAAAACTTCCCTTCATGAATAAACATGATTTAACAACAAAGATCAATGCTACTGTGATCATTCTGTTAAATGCCCTGTAAACATTTAATGTTTCTTTGAATGTTGGCGCCAAAGAACAGTTTTCCACCACATCCGAGAATATCAATACTTCTTAGATCTGCCCTTTGTAAACTGTATCTCTCAAAGTTTTGCAAAGCTATTTTGTTAAGGATAAAAAAATCCATTAGGAGTTCATGTGAGCTCTGCATAATGCCAGCAGTGTAAGCTAATGTTGTATAAAGAATCTCAAATATTGACTGGTAAAGATAGAAAAAAAAAAGTATCGATAGCCTACCCTTACTAAGTAATTTTCAGTTTCTTCAGGAGTAACGACCTGTAAGTGTTTGCACTCTGTGTTAAGTTTATAAACGTGAATTATTCTTTAATGGAAAGTTGAGAACCTCCCAAGAATTGGCTAGAGGATGGATTTAATTCCTAGTATGATTCATTACAAACATAGCTAACTTCTTACAGAGGCTCTGTGGCTCCATGATCAGATTTAAGATTGCTACTACGGTTTCTTCTAGCTGCTTTGCGATGGCTACATACACTGCCTATTAACTGCAGGGTATTTTTTTGCATTGATTTCGGTGAATCACTGTTACTATGGTGATAATGATATCCCATTACGATCAAGTATAATGTAGCTAGTATGGTTACATAGACATAAATGTATGTATCTTTTCACATAATAATACAAAAAGTCTAAACTTTTGGGAAAGAAATTCAATGGCTATCGGCATATTGTGTATCTACTTCGTGAAAAAGTGATTGTTTGTATGTTTTTTCAGAATAGAGTTTGAAAGTGACCAATAATTAGCAAAGCTATCTACAGTTGGATGATTTTCAACTCCGAAAAAAAGAAATTCCAATCGTATAATCAGGTGACATCATCTTTTCAAAATAGAGAAATTAAAGTTTTCTAACGATGGTACACCACTGACGAAAGTAATTACAATAACAGATAGAATCCTGACATTTGAAAAACGAACTTTTGTAATCGAGGACCGGATACATGTCGGATATATCTATCTATATATCGATTATCGGCTCGCTTTCACTCGCACGCGTGATCTGCTGCCATTACTATTGGAGGGTTAGTTTTAACCTGACGTGCAAAGTTTTTATCTCGGTCTTATTTTTCTCCATTACACCATCCGAGCTGACCGTTTTCACACCGTTTCTTAACGAGAGACGTGGGCTGCATGAAATCTCGGCGACAGGTGACCTGCGGAAGGGGTCTTTTTTACAACATCTGAGTGGCCTCTTGAAAACTGTCTAAAGCGCAGCTTTGCATGTTATACTAATCAACGGAGGACTCGACTCACGAGAAAGAGGCCAAAGGGAGCCTGAGAAGTGAAACGATTTGCAAGTTTTGAGACTAATATAAGCGGAAAGGAAACGGTTTTGCATTTTCGGGTGAGTCTCAGGAGGAGTGTTTTTAAAACTGACGATTTAAAGGGATACGACATCAGACAATAAGATGCATTGAAGGAATACCTTAAGGCTGTAGAACTAAAGGGATATATTAAGTTAATACACATTTACAGGATAACTTATGGTATGAAGTACATCTACAAGGGACATGGTGCAAAAATAGATGCACTTGAAGGGATAACTTGAGATAGAACTAAAGGGATATATTTAAGGTAACACAAGTACATCAGGGGATATCTTATGGTATACAATGAACCTACAAGGGATATGTTGAGCTACTCATTGCACTTGAAGGGATACACTGAGGTAGAACTAAAGGGATATACTGAGGTAACACAAGCACTTCAGGGGATATCTTATGGTATACAGTACACCTACAAGGGATATGTTGAGGTAATCAATGCTCTTGAAGGGATACACTGAGGTAGAACCAATGGGATATATTGAGGTAATTCACATGCACATCAGGGGAGATGTAACGCTATGAAGTGCAGATCTATCAACAGGTATATGTTGAGGTAAAAGATGCCCTTCAAGTGATACACTGAGGTAGAACTTAAGGGATATTTAGGGTAACACATGCACTTTAGGGGCCATATCTTATGATATAAAGTACACTTGTTGAGGTGCAAGGTGCACTTAAAGGGTACCATTGAGGTATGAGGTACAGGTCCTCGAGGGTATACCTCAAGGTATATGAGATGAACATGAAAGGGATATAGATCTTAAGGTATGAAATTATTAAGCTTATCATTTTTGGTAAAATGGTAAAATGCAACATAATAACATTATTTTTAATCAGCTCTAGATAAACAGTTAACCCAGAAAAAGGAAACAATCAATCAATTGTTGTTAGTCCATGTATCTAGGTAAAGACCTCAAAACCAATAAAGACAAATACAGTATAAAAACTTATCAAAGTCAGTCTTTGTGGTTAATTGTCTCAATGTGTGTTTGCCAAATTTTAACTCTAGCTTACTGCCCTAAAAGCTCAGTGAAAATAACACAGTTCTATGCAATTTTCATATTAATAATCATTATTTCTATTGAGTTATCTGTCGTTAAGCTGAATTAAATTTGCCAGATTTGTTAACGAGTCCGTAGATTCTTCAAACTTCATTCAAAATCTGCAAGCCCCGCCCAACAGACCGTTAGGCATAGGGCTTATGAGTGGACGATACGAGTACATAGTACAGTAGGTTACATATTTGTGTAATGAGGGCATGCTGATATAGGCGGTCGCAGTGATTTTACGGTAAATTGTTTGCACCATAAGAGCAACAGAAAATAAATTTCTTTTTTTCAATTGCGACAGCTTTTCTCGGTTAAACCCACCTGGTCAGAGTGCATTTAGAATTAGAAACATTGAATCTGCTTCGGAAGTTTGTTTCCGAAATTCATCACCAAACACGTATTGAGACTTTATAAGCACTGACCTCAAAAAACCCATTTTAATTGAGATGGATTCTGTTATCAACATGTAGTACTGTGCATATACAGTACATGTAACAGCTAAGTCTGTATACATCCGTCTGATTGAATCCTACATGTTCATTGATTGTCTGGGGCACTGTTGACATACATGCGGTTTTTCTGCCCTTGGCCCCTTACTTGAAATAAAAGCGACTGAGAGGCCCCTGTCTGATACAAAACTTGCCAATTTCTAGAATATTCAAAATCATTATTTGGAAGGGTACAATAAAGACCTGAAACCACATTTATGATACAACTGTATGTCCTCTGTCGCCAATCTATATTCTGCTTCTGTTAACTTTTACCGCTCCCCCCCCCTCCCTCCCCCCCCCCCATGCCAGCTGCTGATGGTAGTTTAAAATCATTTGAAAGTTTTCTTCTTCTTCTTTTTATTTTATGAAAGACAAACAATCAATCAAGGGTGCATGAAGGGTAAACATTATATTTACATAAGAAATGTAAGCAGAATGCCAGAGGAGAGAACGAGGTTGCAAAGAATTGGTAAATCGTTGCCTTCAGAACAAAAAAGACGGTTGGAAAATTTGTTATTGTTTTGTTTGTTAATGTATCGAAAGAAACGCACAGAAGAATAGAACAACACCAAAGTTTGTTTGCAGCTGAAATTTCCTGCCCTTCCCCAACTCCTAGCCTGCCCCTCCCCCACTCCTACCCAACCCTCCCCCTCCATCCCCAGCCGGTGATATAAGCAGAAAATCAACTTGAAATTCCAAAGCTAAGATTGAACCATGAGAAATTGAGTAAAGTTATATAATAATTAGGATTCAAGTAGCTCTTCCTTCTTTCAAAACTTGCTTGCTCTGAATCCAAAAGGGAAAACAAAAAGTTTACTAAGTTTTAAATAAAAGTTGAAATCACAGACTGAATTAAGACCGACGACTTTCTGCTTGACTTCAGGTAGAAAGCTCAGAAATATATCCACAAATATATCGAAAAGTAATGAATAAATCAAGAATGGAAGTTAAATGGTGAAAATATACTTTTCAAGATCGAGTCTCTTGAAATACATGAGTCGGAAGTATTGCTCTAAGATATGTCAGTGAACAGGTGGGCTTTACTTGGATATTTGATAAAAAATGCATCCAGGCCGTGAATAATACATTAGCAACGATACCTCCGTGGCAGATGAGGCGATAAAATTTGACACTTAAATAGCTATGGAACTCCCAACTGACGGTAGCTTCCTCTGGAAAATAAGGGGGAGAAGCTTGAGGTATCGCTGAGCTGCGAAGAAGAATCGGTAATTGGTATGGGACCGTGACGTGAAGAGTAGGAAGAGATACATTCGTTCATTTTTATGATGCGAGAAACAGGTGTTGATGAGAATCATGGACGCATATGGAAGGAGCAAAAATTTGTTAAAGTTGCCCGAATTTTAATTTTGGGTTGGGTTTATGAAAATGTGTCGTCCTTGCTTCATGAATGACTTATTTTCTTCACTACAGAATTTGTTTAAGTTCTTTTTTTGCAGAATATTGATGGTCCAATATAGATCGATTTGTCTATATATGGAATATATATACTTTCTAGGCCGCAGAGGTAGACCTCAATAATGATGGATTTTAGAGTCTGCTTCCTCAAACACAAACAATTTTCCTAAACAAAAAAACAACTGATATGGCTGTTACAATTGCAATCAAAACAATGACTGCTTTGTTCTTTCATTCTGCCTCCATTAAGAAAAGTACCCGCAACACGGTGATGAACATTGTGTGCACACAGGTGTGTTTTACATTCAGACCGAGGACTCCATTGTTTTTTCCAATGTTCAAATCCTCATACCCCTAACCATAACAATACCCCATAACAATACAATTCTTTCGAGGACGTGGTGATTCTTTAGAAATCACATCCGAGGACTTAGAATTCTTTTGTTCAAATCCTCAGTCAGAATACAAAACAAGTGCAGGCAAACATTTCTTGAGCTTTGAAAAAAAATATGAATTTTTTTTGTAAATTGCCAGACTGTTTGAGGTGCAGGCATGGGAAGAGATCTATACTGCTGTTCAAATAAAAGTCACTATCCTGGCCTGGACACACGCACGCACACACACACACAAAAGGAAACAAATGTCGTTGGGCAATAAAGAAAACTTCTGCAATCCATCTTCCTTACAGAGGGCCTCAAGTAAGGCTTCTTGTAAAGGTTACAAAACTACTGTCTCGATACCAGTTGATGACAAATGAATCGATGGCAATCAAGAAAATGAAGATTTCTCTCCACGAACACGATGTTGGACGACGATATCGCAATGGTACCTGCAATCATTGCCGCAGCCACAGATTGATGTGAAGGCTGAGAACTGACACTGTAGCAGTTTATACTATAGATAGAGATTGTCCGTTTGTTTCCGAACTGGTACGAATGGTGGAACTTTAGAGAAACATCTGCCCCTTTGATTTATTTGTAATAGTTCAGATAAACTGCACTTGTAGTCTCAGGAGATCGAGCTAGTCACCCACGACGACGTTATATTTAGATTGCCACTTTATTTCTACAGTATCCCTATTTATTCCTTTCCATTTTCCTTTGTTGATATGCATTAAAGTACTACAGACACCGATCCAGTTTGCCCCATATTCAATACATTTGTTGTGCGTGATAAATCTCATTCAAAATCTGTTGACATTTTTGAAAAGCTAATATTTTCATTTCCAAGAAGTTTTGATAAATCTGGGTAACTCATTAAATATGTGTAAACTGTGATGTGGAGTGTTGGGCTCATTTAAAAATGTCTTATTTTAGCCCTTAATGAGTTAACCCTTAATTACAAGCCCATATATATCATTTGAATAATGTGATGCTCCTCTTTTCAATGTCTCAGAGAGGAAAAATGCTGTGAGGCTTACAGCAAATGTTATTGACAGTTGGTGGAGCATGAGTGACCATTATTTGAACTTCTAGCAGATTTTGTTACAATACTGATGACCTTTAGGAGGACCACATAGTGACGTAAGGTCATAATTAGGTCATGTTAAGAGCTGCAATATTTTGAGATTCAGCATCATATGCAAAACCCAGATTTCCGTTTTGAGAAAAATTTACATGGAAATAAATTTAAAAAAACATAAAAAAAAAACATTTTTAAATATGAAGCATGTGTAGCTTGATGACATCATAATGAAACTTGATCAAGTCTTCAGCATTGTTTAATGAGGACACAATACAGTGATATCTGTGCTATAGATCTCTTAAATAAAATTTTAGTTTTCTTTTCTAATCTGTCTGTACAGGAAACATATGAGCAGTTAAAATCTCTACAGATCACAAAGGTCAATGATGTCACTGCCTGTAATATTGCCCTGGGAACAAGCCCAAACTATAAAGAAAACTAAAAAAGAAATCCTGTGCAAAAGTAGACAAGCAACTTATTCAGAATGGTTAGCACAACAAACTATTAAACAAACACCATGAACCGGAGGAAATGGAAACGGACTTCACTGGGGAACTTCCTCCAGCCCTGAAATTAAAACACTGCCCTTACCTGGAATAACTAAATACAAAGAAACCAGAAACAAAAATAACCCTACAATGAAAATAAAACCTCTATGAAACCAAATATTATTGGGTCCTTGTGTCTCATGCATTGAAGTACTTTGTGGTGTTATGTTGAAACCTGAATAAACATGAAAGCACTTACAGTGAAGAGTAGTTCCTGGTACCTGTGGCTATCACATGAACATTAAAGCACCTACAGTGAAGAGTAGTTCCTTTATACCTGTGGCTATCACAAGAACATGAAAGCACACTATACAGTGCAAAGTAGTTCCTGGTACCTGCGGCTATCACATGAACATGAAAGCACACTATACAGTGCAGGGTAGTTCCTGGTACCTGCGGCTATCACATGAACATGAAAGCACACTATACAGTGCAGGGTAGTTCCCTGTACCTGCGGCTATCACATGAACATGAAAGCACACTATACAGTGCAGGGTAGTTCCTGGTACCTGCGGCTATCACATGAACATGAAAGCACACTATACAGTGCAGGGTAGTTCCCTGTACCTGCGGCTATCACATGAACATGAAAGCACACTATACAGTGCAGGGTAGTTCCCTGTACCTGTGGCTATCACATGAACATGAAAGCACACTATACTGTGCAGAGTAGTTCCCGGTACCTGCGGCTATCACATGAACATGAAAGCACACTATACAGTGCAGAGTAGTTCCTGGTACCTGCGGCTATCACATGAACATGAAAGCACACTATACAGTGCAGGGTAGTTCCCTGTACCTGCGGCTATCACATGAACATGAAAGCACACTATACAGTGCAGGGTAGTTCCTGGTACCTGCGGCTATCACATGAACATGAAAGCACACTATACAGTGCAGGGTAGTTCCCTGTACCTGCGGCTATCACATGAACATGAAAGCACACTATACAGTGCAGGGTAGTTCCCTGTACCTGTGGCTATCACATGAACATGAAAGCACACATTCTGTGCAGAGTAGTTCCTGGTACCTGTGGCTATCACATGAACATGAAAGCACACTATACAGTGCAGAGTAGTTCCCGGTACCTGTGGCTATCACATGAACATGAAAGCACACATACTGTACTGTGCAGAGTAGTTCCCGGTACCTGTGGATATCACATGTATGTGAACATGAAAGCACACATATAGTACTGTGCAGAGTAGTTCCTTACCTGTGGCTATCAGTTCTGTGGTGCTGAAATCGTCGTCGAACGCAGCGTCCAACACTTGACATACGTATGACCCCTCAAACTCTATTCGCATGTAGTTTATAACTAGACCTCCATCCTCGGTTATATTGAAATGCCCCGATGTCATTCCAATGCCACCGGGAGGGGTATCCTTCCTCTTGAAAACAATCTGTTCCGACTCTTCTGGGTGATGGCCTCTGCTCCAGTAAATGACCTCGTATGGTTCGTCTGTCTGATCTGTGGTACAGGGGATAATCGCCGATCTGCCCAGGGGTGCAGCCACACGTTCAGGGGTGACCACTATTAGGTTCAAGGTCACCTGGATAAGAGCTAATGGGAGATATAAGCATAAATATAGCATCTAGTTAGAGGGCTGGACAATTATATACTTTTTATATATTTACACAATGATACCATACTCATACCAAGGGGACATTTTAGAAATTTAGTATCAATTCTAAATGGTAGATTACGTACTCATGGTCATAGCCTTGTACTTCTATTTGTACTCATACCAAGGGGACATTTTGGAAATTAAGTATCAATTCTAAATGGAAGATTATGTACTCATGCTCATAGCCTTGTACTTCTATTTGTACTCATACCAAGGGGACATTTTGGAAATTAAGTATCAATTCTAAATGGAAGATTATGTACTCATTCTCATAGCCTTGTACTTCTATTTGTACTCATACCAAGGGGACATTTTGGAAATTAAGTATCAATTCTAAATGGAAGATTATGTACTCATGCTCAGAGCATTGTACTTCTACTTGTACTCATACCAAGGGGACATTTTGGAAATTAAGTATCAATTCTAAATGGAAGATTATGTACTCATGCTCAGAGCATTGTACTTCTATTTGTACTCATACCAAGGGGACATTTTGGAAATTAAGTATCAATTCTAAATGGAAGATTATGTACTCATGTTCAGAGCCTTCTAATTCTATTTGTACTCATACCAAGGGGACATTTTAGAAATTTAGTATCAATTCTAAATGGAAGATTATGTACTCATGCTCAGAGCATTGTACTTCTACTTGTACTCATACCAAGGGGACATTTTAGAAATTTAGTATCAATTCTAAATGGAAGATTATGTACTCATGCTCATAGCCTTGTACTTCTATTTGTACTCATACCAAGGGGACATTTTAGAAATTTAGTATCAATTCTAAATGGAAGATTATGTACTCATGCTCAGAGCATTGTACTTCTACTTGTACTCATACCAAGGGGACATTTTGGAAATTAAGTATCAATTCTAAATGGAAGATTATGTACTCATGCTCAGAGCATTGTACTTCTACTTGTACTCATACCAAGGGGACATTTTGGAAATTAAGTATCAATTCTAAATGGAAGATTATGTACTCATGTTCAGAGCCTTCTAATTCTATTTGTACTCATACCAAGGGGACATTTTAGAAATTTAGTATCAATTCTAAATGGAAGATTATGTACTCATGCTCAGAGCATTGTACTTCTACTTGTACTCATACCAAGGGGACATTTTAGAAATTTAGTATCAATTCTAAATGGAAGATTATGTACTCATGCTCATAGCCTTGTACTTCTATTTGTACTCATACCAAGGGGACATTTTAGAAATTTAGTATCAATTCTAAATGGAAGATTATGTACTCATGCTCATAGCCTTATACTTCTATTTGTACTCATACCAAGGGGACATTTTGGAAATTAAGTATCAATTCTAAAT